>NW_027524142.1:0-35647 GCF_052094955.1 Ictidomys tridecemlineatus
TACATGTATCCCTATAGGAGAAAACAGAGTGAAACCTAAAAATGAAAACGGTTACTGCAAACGAACGGTTTAACCTAGAAGAACGAAATTTGGTGAGCCAAGTTGTTTTGGTGTACTGATCATTACCTGAAAGAATCATCAAGATTGGGTGAAAAAATGTTTGCTGAGATTTCAGGCAACCCGTAGTTTTTCAAAAGCTTGGCAAACCCTTTCCATGAAAGTGATTTTCGCCAGTCTCTGCTTAGGGCTACATCAACAGCAAATAAACCATAGAGATAGAACTTGAAACTGCTTTATTGTGTCAAGTTTCAAAGAGCTAGCACAAACCGTGTTTGATTTAGAGTTCCAAATACATGTATCCCTATAGGAGAAAACAGAGTGAAACCTAAAAATGAAAAAGGTTACTGCAAACGAACGGTTTAACCTAGAACAACGAAATTTGGTGAGCCAAGTGGTTTTGGTGTACTGATCATTACCTGAAAGAATCATCAAGATTGGGTGAAAAAATGTTTGCTGATATTTCAGGCAACTCGTAGTTTTTTGGAAGCTTGGCAACCCCTTTCCATGAAAGTGATTTTCGCCAGTCTCTGCTTAGGGCTACATCAACAGCAAAAAAACCATAGAGATAAAACTTGAAACTGCTTTCTTGTGTCAATTTCAAAGAGCTAGCACAAACCGTGTTTGATTTAGAGTTCCAAATACATGTATCCCTATAGGAGAAAACAGAGTGAAACCTAAAAATGAAAACGGTTACAGCAAACGAACGGTTTAACCTAGAAGAACGAAATTTGGTGAGCCAAGTGGTTTTGGTGTACTGATCATTACCTGAAAGAATCATCAAGATGGGGTGAAAAAATGTTTGCTGAGATTTCAGGCAACTCGTAGTTTTTTGGAAGCTTGGCAACCCCTTTCCATGAAAGTGATTTTCGCCAGTCTCTGCTTAGGGCTACATCAACAGCAAACAAATCATATAGATAGAAGTTGAAACTGCTTTTTTGTGTCAAGTTTCAAAGAGCTAGCACAAACCGTGTTTGATTTAGAGTTCCAAATACATGTATCCCTATAGGAGAAAACAGAGTGAAACCTAAAAATTAAAACGGTTACTGCAAACGAACGGTTTAACCTAGAAGAACGAAATTTGGTGAGCCAAGTGGTTTTGGTGTACTGATAATTACCTGAAAGAATCATCAAGATTGGGTGAAAAAATGTTTGCTGAGATTTTAGGCAACTCTTAATTTTTGGAAGCTTGGCAACCCCTTTCCATGAGAGTGATTTTCGCCAGTCTCTGCTTAGGGCTACATCAACAGCAAGCAAACCATAGAGATACAACTTGAAACTGCTTTATTCTGTCAAGTTTCAAAGAGCTAGCACAAACCGTGTTTCATTTAGAGTTCCAAATACATGTATCCCTATATGAGAAAACAGAGTGAAACCTAAAAATGAAAACGGTTAATGCAAACGAACTGTTTAACCTAGAAGAACGAAATTTGGTGAGCCAAGTTGTTTTGGTGTACTGATCATTACCTGAAAGAATCATCAAGATTGGGTGAAAAAATGTTTTCTGAGATTTCAGGCAACTCGTAGTTTTTTGGAAGCTTGGCAACCCCTTTCAATGAAAGTGATTTTCGCCAGTCTCTGCTTAGGGCTACATCAACAGCAAGCAAACCATAGAGATACAACTTGAAACTGCTTTATTGTGTCAAGTTTCAAAGAGCTAGCACAAACCGTGTTTGATTTAGATTTCCAAATACATGTATCCCTGTAGGAGAAAGCAGAGTGAATCCTAAAAATGAAAACGGTTACTGCAAACGAACTTTTTAACCTAGAAGAACGAAATGTGGTGAGCCAAGTGGTTTTGGTGTACTGATCATTACCTGAAAGAATCATCAAGATTGGGTGAAAAAATGTTTGCTGAGATTTCAGGCAACTCGTAGTTTTTTGGAAGCTTGGCAACCCCTTTTCATGAAATTGATTTTCGCCAGTCTCTGCTTAGGGCTACATCAACAGCAACCAAAGCATAGAGATAGAACTTGAAACTGCTTTATTGTGTCCAGTTTCAAAGAGCTAGCAGAAACCGTGTTTAATTTAGAGTTCCAAATACATGTATCCGTATAGGAGAAAACAGAGTGAAACCTAAAAATGAAAACGGTTACTGCAAACGAACTGTTTAACCTAGAAGAACGACATTTGGTGAGCCAAGTGGTTTTGGTGTACGGATCATTACCTGAAAGAATCATCAAGATGGGGTGAAAAAATGTTTGCTGAGATTCCAGGCAACTCGTAGATTTTTGGAAGCTTGGCAACCCCTTTTCATGAAATGGATTTTCGCCAGTCTCTGCTTAGGGCTACATCAACAGCAACCAATGCATAGAGATAGAACTTGAAACTGCTTTATTGTGTCCAGTTTCAAAGAGCTAGCAGAAACCGTGTTTGATTTAGAGTTCCAAATACATGTATCCCTATAGGAGAAAACAGAGTGAAACCTAAAAATGAAAACGGTTACTGCAAACGAACTGTTTAACCTAGAAGAACGAAATTTGGTGAGCCAAGTGGTTTTGGTGTACAGATCATTACCTGAAAGAATCATCAAGATGGGTGAAAAAATGTTTGCTAAGATTTCAGGCAACTCGTAGTGTTTTGGAAGCTTGGCAACCCCTTTCCATGAAAGTGATTTTCGCCAGTCTCTGCTTAGGGCTACATCAACAGCAAAAAAACCATAGAGATAAAACTTGAAACTGCTTTATTGTGTCAAGTTTCAAAGAGCTATCACAAACCGTGTTTTATTTAGAGTTCCAAACACATGTATCCCTATAGGAGAAAACAGAGTGAAACCTAAAAATGAAAACGGTTACTGCAAACGAACGCTTTCACCTAGAAGAACAAAATTTCGTGAGCCAAGTGGTTTTGGTGTACTGATCATTACCTGAAAGAATCATCAAGATTGGGTGAAAAAATGTTTTCTGAGATTTCAGGAAACTCGTAGTTTTTTGGAAGGTTGGCAACCCCTTTCCATGAAAGTGATTTTCGCCAGTCTCTGCTTAGGGCTACATCAACAGCAAACAAACCATAGAGATAGAACTTGATACTGCTTTATTGTGTCAAGTTTCAAAGAGCTAGCACAAACCGTGTTTGATTTACAGTTCCAAATACATGTATCCCTATAGGAGAAAACAGAGTGAAACCTAAAAATGAAAACGGTTACTGCAAACGAACGGTTTAACCTAGAAGAACGAAATTTGGTGAGCCAAGTGGTTTTGGTGTACTGATCATTACTTGAAAGAATCATCAAGATTGGGTGAAAAAATGTTTGCTGAGATTTCAGGCAACTCGTAGTTTTTTGGAAGCTTGGCAACCCCTTTCCATGAAAGTGATTTTCGCCAGTGTCTGCTTAGGGCTACATCAATAGCAACCAAAGCATAGAGATAGAACTTGAAACTACTTTATTGTTTCAAGTTTCAAAGAGCTTGCCCAAACCGTATTTCATTTAGAGTTCCAAATACATGTATCCCTATAGGAGAAAACAGAGTGAAACCTAAAAATGAAAACGGTTACTGCAAACGAACGGTTTAACCTAGAAGAACGAAATTTGGTGAGCCAAGTGGTTTTGGTGTACTCATCATTACCTGAAAGGATCATCAAGATTGGGTGAAAAAATGTTTGCTGAGATTTCAGGAAACTCGTAGTTTTTTGGAAGCTTGGCAACCCCTTGAAATGAAAGTGATTTTCGCCAGTCTCTGCTAAGGGCTACATCAACAGCAAAGAGACCATAGAGATAAAACTTGAAACTGCTTTATTGTGTCAAGTTTCAAAGAGCTAGTCCAAACCGTGTTTGATTTTGAGTTCCAAATACATGTATCCCTATAGGAGAAAACAGAGTGAAACCTAAAAATGAAAACGGTTACTGCAAACCAACGGTTTAACCTAGAAGAATGAAATTTGGTGAGCCAAGTGGTTTTGGTGTACTGGTCATTACCTGAAAGAATCATCAAGATTGGGTGAAAAAATGTTTGCTGAGATTTCAGGCAACTCGTAGGTTTTTGGAAGCTTGGCAACCCCTTTCCATGAAAGTGATTTTCGCCAGTCTCTGCTTAGGGCTACATCAACAGCACACAAACCATAGAGATAGAACTTGAAACTTCTTTATTGTGTCAAGTTTCAAAGAGTTAGTACAAACCGTGTTTGATTTAGAGTTCAAAATACATGTATCCCTATAGGAGAAAACATAGTGAAACCTAAAAATTAAAACGGTTACAGCAAATGAACGGTTTAACCTAGAAGAAGGAAATTTGGTGAGCCAAGTTGTTTAGGTGTACTGATCATTACCTGAAAGAATCATCAAGATTGAGTGAAAAAATGATTGCTGAGATTTCAGGCAACCCGTAGTTTTTCAAAAGCTTGGCAAACCCTTTCCATGAAAGTGATTTTCGCCAGTCTCTGCTTAGGGCTACATCAACAGCAAATAAACCATAGAGATAGAACTTGAAACTGCTTTATTGTGTCAAGTTTCAAAGAGCTAGCACAAACCGTGTTTCATTTAGAGTTCCAAATACATGTATCCCTATAGGAGAAAACAGAGTGAAACCTAAAAATTAAAACGGTTACTGCAAATTAACGGTTTAACCTAGAAGAACGAAATTTGGTGAGCCAACTGGTTTTGGTGTACTGATCATTACCTGAATGAATCATCAAGATTGGGTGAAAAAATGTTTGCTGAGATTTCAGGCAACTCGTACTTTTTTGGAAGCTTGGCAACCCCTTTCCATGAAAGTGATTTTCGCCAGTCTCTGCTTAGGGCTACATCAACAGCAAACAAATCATATAGATAGAAGTTGAAACTGCTTTTTTGTGTCAATTTCAAAGAGCTAGCACAAACCGTGTTTGATTTAGAGTTCCAAATACATGTATCCCTATAGGAGAAAACAGAGTGAAACCTAAAAATTAAAACGGTTACTGCAAACGAACGGTTTAACCTAGAAGAACGAAATTTGGTGAGCCAAGTGGTTTTGGTGTACTGATCATTACCTGAAAGAATCATCCAGATTGGGTGAAAAAATGTTTGCTGTGATTTTAGGCAACTCTTAATTTTTCGAAGCTTGGCAACCCCTTTCCATGAGAGTGATTTTCGCCAGTCTCTGCTTAGGGCTACATCAACAGCAAACAAACCATAGAGATACAACTTGAAACTGCTTTATTGTGTCAAGTTTCAAAGAGCTAGCACAAACCGTGTTTCATTTAGAGTTCCAAATACATGTATCCCTATATGAGAAAACAGAGTGAAACCTAAAAATGAAAACGGTTAATGCAAACGAACTGTTTAACCTAGATGAACGAAATTTGGTGAGCCATGTGGTTTTGGTGTACTGAATATTACCAGAAAGAATCATCAAGATTGGGTGAAAAAATGTTTGCTGAGATTTCAGGAAACTCGTAGTTTTTTGAAGCTTGTCAACTTCTTTCCATGACAGTGATTTTCGCCAGTCTCTGCTTAGGGCTACATCAACAGCACACAAACCATAGGGATAGAACTTGAAACTGCTTTATTGTGTCAAGTTTCAAAGAGCTAGCACAAACCCTGTTTGATTTAGAGTTCCAAATACATGTATCCCTATAGGAGAAAACATAGTGAAATCTTAAAATTAAAACGGTTACTGCAAATGAACGGTTTAACCTAGAAGAACGAAATTTGGTGAGCCAAGTGGTTTTGTTGTACTGATCATTACCTGAAAGGATCATCAAGATTGGGTGAAAAAATGTTTGCTGAGATTTCAGGAAACTCGTAGTTTTTGGAAGCTTGGCAACCCCTTGAAATGAAAGTGAATTTTGCCAGTCTCTGCTAAGGGCTACATCAACATCAAAGAGACCATAGAGATAAAACTTGAAACTGCTTTATTGTGTCAAGTTTCAAAGACTAGCCCAAACCGTGTTTGATTTAGAGTTCCAAATACATGTATCCCTATAGGAGAAAACAGAGTGAAACCTAAAAATTAAAACGGTTACTGCAAACGAACGGTTTAACCTAGAAGAATGAAATTTGGTGAGCCAAGTGGTTTTGGTGTACTGGTCATTACCTGAAAGAATCATCAAGATTGGGTGAAAAAATGTTTGCTGAGATTTCAGGCAACTCGTAGTTTTTTGGAAGCTTGGCAACCCCTTTCCATGAAAGTGATTTTCGCCAGTCTCTGCTTAGGGCTACATCAACAGCAAACAAACCATAGAGATAGAACTTGAAACTGCTTTATTGTGTCAAGTTTCAAAGAGCTAGCACAAACCGTGTTTGATTTAGAGTTCCAAATACATGTATCCCTATAGGAGAAAACAGAGTGAAACCTAAAAATGAAAACGGTTACTGCAAACGAACTGTTTAACCTAGAAGAACGAAATTTGGTGAGCCAAGTGGTTTTGTTGTACTGATCATTACCTGAAAGAATCATCAAGATTGGGTGAAAAAATGTTTGCTGATATTTCAGGCAACTCGTAGTTTTTTGGAAGCTTGGCAACCCCTTTTTATGAAAGTGATTTTCGCCAGTCTCTGCTTAGGGGTACATCAACAGCAAACAAAGCATATAAATAGAACTTGAAACTGCTTTATTGTGTCATGTTTCAAAGAGCTAGCAGAAACCGAGTTTGATTTAGAGTTCCAAATACATGTATCCCTATAGGAGAAAACAGAGTGAAACCTAAAGATGAAAACGGTTACTGCAAACAAACGGTTTAACCTAGAAGAACAAAATTTGGTGAGCGAAGTGGTTTTGGTGTACTGATCATTACCAGAAAGAATCATCAAGATTGGGTGAAAAAATGTTTGCTGAGATTTCAGGCAACTCGTAGTTTTTTGGAAGCTTGGCAACCCCTTTAAATGAAAGTGATTTTCGCCAGTCTCTGCTTAGGGCTACATCAACAGCAAACAAACCATAGAGATAGAACTTGAAACTGCTTTATTGTGTCACGTTTCAAAGAGCTAGCACAATCCGTGTTTGATTTAGAGTTCCAAATACATTTATCCCTATTAGAGAAAACAGAGTGAAACCTAAAAATGAAAACGGTTACTGCAAACGAACGGTTTAACGTAGAAGAACGAAATTTGGTGAGCCAAGTGGTTTTGGTGTACTTATCATTACCTGAAAGAATCATCAAGATTGGGTGAAGAAATGTTTGCTGAGATTTCAGGCAACTCGCAGTTATTTAAAAGCTTGGCAACCCCTTTCCATGAAAGTGATTTTCGCCAGTCTCTGCTTAGGGGTACATCAACAGCAAACAAAGCATATAAATAGAACTTGAAACTGCTTTATTGTGTCAACTTTCAAAGAGCTAGCACAAACCGTGTTAGATTTAGAGTTCCAAATACATGTATCCCTAGAGGAGAAAACAGAGTGAAACCTAAAAATGAATACGGTTACTGCAAATGAACGGTTTAACCTAGAAGAACGAAATTTGGTGAGCGAAGTGGTTTTGGTGTACTGATCATTACCTGAAAGAATCATCAAGATTGGGTGAAAAAATGTTTGCTGAGATTTCAGGCAACTCGTAGTTTTTTGGAAGCTTGGCAACCCCTTTCCATGAAAGTGATTTTCGCCAGTCTCTGCTTAGGGCTACATCAACAGCAAACAAACCATAGAGATAAAACTTGAAACTGCTTTATTGTGTCATGTTTCAAAGAGCTAGCACAAACCGTATTTGATTTAGAGTTCCAAATACATGTATCTTTATTGGAGAAAACAGAGTGAAACCTAAAAATGAAAACGGTTACTATAACGAACGGTTTAACCTAGAAGAACGAAATTTGGTGAGCCAAGTGGTTTTGGTGTACTGATCATTACCTGTAAGAATCATCAAGATTGGGTGAAAAAATGTTTGCTGAGATTTCAGGCAACTCGCAGTTGTTTGGAAGCTTGGCAACCCCTTTCCATGAAAGTGATTTTGGACAGTCTCTGCTTAGGGCTACATCAACAGCAAACAAACTATAGAGATAGAACTTGAAACTGCTTTATTGTGTCAAGTTTCAAAAAGCTAGTACAAACCGTGTTTCATTTACAGTTCCAAATACATGTATCCCTATAGGAGAAAACAGAGTGAAAGATAAAATCAAAACGGTTAATGCAAATGAACGGTTTAATCTAGAAGAACGAAATTTGGTGAGACAAGTGGTTTTGGTGTACTGATCATTACCTGAAAGAATCATCAAGATTGGGTGAAAAAATGTTTGCTGAGATTTCAGGCAACTCGTAGTTTTTTGGAAGCTTGGCAACCCCTTTCCATGAAAGTGGTTTTCGCAGGTCTCTTCTTAGGGCTACATCTACAGCAAACAAAAATAGAGAAAGAACTTCAAACTGCTTTATTGTGTCACGTTTCAAAGAGCTAGCACAAACCGTGTTTGATTTAGAGTTTCAAATACATGTATCCCTCTAGGAGAAAACAGAGTGAAACCTAAAAATGAAAACGGTTACTGCAAACGAACGGTTTAACCTAGAAGAACGAAATTTCGTGAGCCAAGTGGTTTTGGTGTACTTATCATTACCTGATTGAATCATCAAGATTGGGTGAAAAAATGTTTGCTGAGATTTCAGGTAACTCGTAGTTTTTTGGAAGCTTGGCAAACCCTTTCCATGAAAGTGATTTTCGCCAGTCTCTGCTTAGGGCTACATCAACAGCAAACAAACCATAAAGATAGAACTTGAAACTGCTTTATTGGGTCAAGTTTCAAAGAGATAGCACAAACCGTGTTTCATTTAGAGTTCCAAATACATGTATCCCTATAGGAGAAAACAGAGTGAAACCTATAAATGAAAACGGTTACTGCAAACGAACGCTTTTACCTAGAAGAACAAAATTTGGTGAGCCAAGTGGTTTTGGTGTACTGATCATTACCTGAAAGAATCATCAAGATTGGGTGAAAAAATGTTTGCTGAGATTTACGGAACTCGTAGTTTTTTTGAAGCTTGGCAACCCATTTTCATGAAAGTGATTTTCGCCAGTCTCTGCTTAGGGCTACATCAACAGCAACCAAAGCATAGAGATAGAACTTGAAATTGCTTTAATGTGTCCAGTTTCAAAGAGCTAGCAGAAACCGTGTTTGACTTAGAGTTCGAAATACATGTATCCCTATATTAGAAAACAGAGTGAAACCTAAAAATAAAAACGGTTACGGCAAACGAACGGTTAAACATAGAAGAACGAAATTTGGTGAGCCAAGTGGTTTTAGTGTACTGATCATTACCTGAAAGAATCATCAAAATTTTGTGAAAGAATATTTGCTGAGATTATAGGCAACTCGTAGATTTGGAAGCTTGGCAACCCCTTTCCATGAAAGTGATTTTCGCCAGTCTCTGCTAAGGGCTACATCAACAGCAAACAAAGCATAGAGATAGAACATGAAACTGCTTTATTGTGTCAATTTTCAAAGAGCTATCAAAAACCGTGTTTCATTTAGAGTTCCAAATACATGTATCCCCATAGGAGAAAACACAGTGAAACCTAAAAATGAAAACGGTTACTGCAAACGAACGGTTTAACCTAGAAGAACGAAATATGGTGAGCCAAGTGGTTTTGGTGTACTGATCATTACCTGAAAGGATCATCAAGATTGGGTGAAAAAATGTTTGCTGAGATTTCAGGAAACTCGTAGTTTTTTGGAAGCTTGGCAACCCCTTTAAATGAAAGTGATTTTCGCCAGTCTCTGCTTAGGGCTACATCAACAGCAACCAAAGCATAGAGATAGAACTTGAAACTGCTTTATTGTGTCCAGTTTCAAAGAGCTAGCAGAAACCGTGTTTAATTTAGAGTTCCAAATACATGTATCCGTATAGGAGAAAACAGAGTGAAACCTAAAAATGAAAACGGTTACTGCAAACGAACTGTTTAACCTAGAAGAACGACATTTGGTGAGCCAAGTGGTTTTGGTGTACGGATCATTACCTGAAAGAATCATCAAGATGGGGTGAAAAAATGTTTGCTGAGATTCCAGGCAACTCGTAGATTTTTGGAAGCTTGGCAACCCCTTTTCATGAAATGGATTTTCGCCAGTCTCTGCTTAGGGCTACATCAACAGCAACCAATGCATAGAGATAGAACTTGAAACTGCTTTATTGTGTCCAGTTTCAAAGAGCTAGCAGAAACCGTGTTTGATTTAGAGTTCCAAATACATGTATCCCTATAGGAGAAAACAGAGTGAAACCTAAAAATGAAAACGGTTACTGCAAACGAACTGTTTAACCTAGAAGAACGAAATTTGGTGAGCCAAGTGGTTTTGGTGTACAGATCATTACCTGAAAGAATCATCAAGATGGGTGAAAAAATGTTTGCTAAGATTTCAGGCAACTCGTAGTGTTTTGGAAGCTTGGCAACCCCTTTCCATGAAAGTGATTTTCGCCAGTCTCTGCTTAGGGCTACATCAACAGCAAAAAAACCATAGAGATAAAACTTGAAACTGCTTTATTGTGTCAAGTTTCAAAGAGCTATCACAAACCGTGTTTTATTTAGAGTTCCAAACACATGTATCCCTATAGGAGAAAACAGAGTGAAACCTAAAAATGAAAACGGTTACTGCAAACGAACGCTTTCACCTAGAAGAACAAAATTTCGTGAGCCAAGTGGTTTTGGTGTACTGATCATTACCTGAAAGAATCATCAAGATTGGGTGAAAAAATGTTTTCTGAGATTTCAGGAAACTCGTAGTTTTTTGGAAGGTTGGCAACCCCTTTCCATGAAAGTGATTTTCGCCAGTCTCTGCTTAGGGCTACATCAACAGCAAACAAACCATAGAGATAGAACTTGATACTGCTTTATTGTGTCAAGTTTCAAAGAGCTAGCACAAACCGTGTTTGATTTACAGTTCCAAATACATGTATCCCTATAGGAGAAAACAGAGTGAAACCTAAAAATGAAAACGGTTACTGCAAACGAACGGTTTAACCTAGAAGAACGAAATTTGGTGAGCCAAGTGGTTTTGGTGTACTGATCATTACTTGAAAGAATCATCAAGATTGGGTGAAAAAATGTTTGCTGAGATTTCAGGCAACTCGTAGTTTTTTGGAAGCTTGGCAACCCCTTTCCATGAAAGTGATTTTCGCCAGTGTCTGCTTAGGGCTACATCAATAGCAACCAAAGCATAGAGATAGAACTTGAAACTACTTTATTGTTTCAAGTTTCAAAGAGCTTGCCCAAACCGTATTTCATTTAGAGTTCCAAATACATGTATCCCTATAGGAGAAAACAGAGTGAAACCTAAAAATGAAAACGGTTACTGCAAACGAACGGTTTAACCTAGAAGAACGAAATTTGGTGAGCCAAGTGGTTTTGGTGTACTCATCATTACCTGAAAGGATCATCAAGATTGGGTGAAAAAATGTTTGCTGAGATTTCAGGAAACTCGTAGTTTTTTGGAAGCTTGGCAACCCCTTGAAATGAAAGTGATTTTCGCCAGTCTCTGCTAAGGGCTACATCAACAGCAAAGAGACCATAGAGATAAAACTTGAAACTGCTTTATTGTGTCAAGTTTCAAAGAGCTAGTCCAAACCGTGTTTGATTTTGAGTTCCAAATACATGTATCCCTATAGGAGAAAACAGAGTGAAACCTAAAAATGAAAACGGTTACTGCAAACCAACGGTTTAACCTAGAAGAATGAAATTTGGTGAGCCAAGTGGTTTTGGTGTACTGGTCATTACCTGAAAGAATCATCAAGATTGGGTGAAAAAATGTTTGCTGAGATTTCAGGCAACTCGTAGGTTTTTGGAAGCTTGGCAACCCCTTTCCATGAAAGTGATTTTCGCCAGTCTCTGCTTAGGGCTACATCAACAGCAACCAAAGCATAGAGATAGAACTTGAAATTGCTTTAATGTGTCCAGTTTCAAAGAGCTAGCAGAAACCGTGTTTGACTTAGAGTTCGAAATACATGTATCCCTATATTAGAAAACAGAGTGAAACCTAAAAATAAAAACGGTTACGGCAAACGAACGGTTAAACATAGAAGAACGAAATTTGGTGAGCCAAGTGGTTTTAGTGTACTGATCATTACCTGAAAGAATCATCAAAATTTTGTGAAAGAATATTTGCTGAGATTATAGGCAACTCGTAGATTTGGAAGCTTGGCAACCCCTTTCCATGAAAGTGATTTTCGCCAGTCTCTGCTAAGGGCTACATCAACAGCAAACAAAGCATAGAGATAGAACATGAAACTGCTTTATTGTGTCAATTTTCAAAGAGCTATCAAAAACCGTGTTTCATTTAGAGTTCCAAATACATGTATCCCCATAGGAGAAAACACAGTGAAACCTAAAAATGAAAACGGTTACTGCAAACGAACGGTTTAACCTAGAAGAACGAAATATGGTGAGCCAAGTGGTTTTGGTGTACTGATCATTACCTGAAAGGATCATCAAGATTGGGTGAAAAAATGTTTGCTGAGATTTCAGGAAACTCGTAGTTTTTTGGAAGCTTGGCAACCCCTTTAAATGAAAGTGATTTTCGCCAGTCTCTGCTTAGGGCTACATGAACAGCAAACAAAGCATAGAGATAGAACTTGAAACTTCTTTATTGTGTCAAGTTTCAAAGAGCTAGCACAAACCGTGTTTGATTTAGAGTTCCAAATACATGTATCCCTATAGGAGAAAACAGAGTGAAACCTAAAAATGAAAACGTTTACTGCAAACGAACGCTTTAACCTAGAAGAACAAAATTTGGTGAGCCATGTGGTTTTGGTGTACTAATCATTACCTGAAAGAATCATCAAGATTGGGTGAAAAAATGTTTGCTGAGATTTCAGGCAACTCGTAGTTTTTTGGAAGCTTGGCAACCCCTTTCCATTAAAGTGATTTTCGCCAGTCTCTGCTTAGGGCTACATCAACAGCAAACAAACCATAAAGATAGAACTTGAAACTGCTTTATTGTGTCAAGTTACAAAGAGCTAGCACAAACCGTGTTTAATTTAGACTTCCAAATACATGTATCCCTATAGGAGAAAACAGAGTGAAACCTAAAAATGAAAACGGTTACTGCAAACGAAAGGTTTAACCTTGAAGAACAAAATTTGCTGAGCCAAGTGGTTTTGGTGTACTGATCATTACCTGAAAAAATCATCAAGATTGGGTGAAAAAATGTTTGCTGATATTTCAGGAAACTCGTAGTTTTTTGGAAGCTTGGCAACCCCTTTCCATAAAAGTGATTTTCGCCAGTCTCTGCTTAGGGGTACATCAACAGCAAACAAAGCATATAAATAGAACTTGAAAGTGCTTTATTGTGTCAAGTTTCAAAGAGCTAGCACAAACCGTGTTTGATTTAGAGTTCCAAATACATGTATCTTTATAGGAGAAAACAGAGTGAAACCTAAAGATGAAAACGGTTACTGCAAACGAACGCTTTAACCTAGAAGAACGAAATTTGGTGAGCGAAGTGGTTTTGGTGTACTGATCATTACCTGAAAGAATCATCAAGAGTGGGTGAAAAAATGTTTGCTGAGATTTACGGAACTCGTAGTTTTTTTGAAGCTTGGCAACCCATTTTCATGAAAGTGATTTTCGCCAGTCTCTGCTTAGGGCTACATCAACAGCAACCAAAGCATAGAGATAGAACTTGAAATTGCTTTATTGTGTCCAGTTTCAAAGAGCTAGCAGAAACCGTGTTTGACTTAGAGTTCCAAATACATGTATCCCTATATTAGAAAACAGAGTGAAACCTAAAAATAAAAACGGTTACGGCAAACGAACGGTTAAACATAGAAGAACGAAATTTGGTGAGCCAAGTGGTTTTAGTGTACTGATCATTACCTGAAAGAATCATCAAAATTTTGTGAAAGAATATTTGCTGAGATTATAGGCAACTCGTAGATTTGGAAGCTTGGCAACCCCTTTCCATGAAAGTGATTTTCGCCAGTCTCTGCTAAGGGCTACATCAACAGCAAACAAAGCATAGAGATAGAACATGAAACTGCTTTATTGTGTCAAGTTTCAAAGAGCTAGCACAAACCGTGTTTGATTTAGAGTTCCAAATACATGTATCCCTATAGGAGAAAACAGAGTGAAACGTAAAAATGAAAACGGTTACTGCAAACGAAAGGTTTAACCTAGAAGAAAGAAATTTTTTGAGCCAAGTGGTTTTGGTGTACTGATCATTACCTGAAAGAATCATCTAGATTGGGTGAAAAAATGTTTGCTGAGATTTCAGGCAACTCGTAGTTTTTTGGAAGCTTGGCAACCCCTTTCAATGAAAGTGATTTTCACCTAACTCTGCTTAGGGCTACATCAACAGCAAACAAACCATAGAGATAAAACATGAAACTGCTTTATTGTGTCAAGTTTCAAAGAGCTAGCAAAAACCGTGTTTGATTTAGAGTTCCAAATACATGTATCCCCATAGGAGAAAACAGAGTGAAACCTAAAAATGAAAACGGTTACTGCAAACGAACGGTTTAACCTAGAAGAACGAAATATGGTGAGCCAAGTGGTTTGGTGTACTGATCATTACCTGAAAGGATCATCAAGATTGGGTGAAAAAATGTTTGCTGAGATTTCAGGAAACTCGTAGTTTTTTAAAAGCTTGGAAACCCCTTTAAATGAAAGTGATTTTCGCCAGTCTCTGCTTAGGGCTACATGAACAGCAAACAAACCATAGAGATAGAACTTGAAACTGCTTTATTGGGTCAAGTTTAAAAGAGATAGCACAAACCGTGTTTCATTTAGAGTTCCAAATACATGTATTTTTATAGGAGAAAACAGAGTGAAACCTAAAAATGAAAACGGTTACTGCAAACGAACTGTTTAACCTAGAAGAACGAAATTTGGTGAGCCAAGTGGTTTTGGTGTACAGATCATTACCTGAAAGAATCATCAAGATGGGTGAAAAAATGTTTGCTAAGATTTCAGGCAACTCGTAGTGTTTTGGAAGCTTGGCAACCCCTTTCCATGAAAGTGATTTTCGCCAGTCTCTGCTTAGGGCTACATCAACAGCAAAAAAACCATAGAGATAAAACTTGAAACTGCTTTATTGTGTCAAGTTTCAAAGAGCTATCACAAACCGTGTTTTATTTAGAGTTCCAAACACATGTATCCCTATAGGAGAAAACAGAGTGAAACCTAAAAATGAAAACGGTTACTGCAAACGAACGCTTTCACCTAGAAGAACAAAATTTCGTGAGCCAAGTGGTTTTGGTGTACTGATCATTACCTGAAAGAATCATCAAGATTGGGTGAAAAAATGTTTTCTGAGATTTCAGGAAACTCGTAGTTTTTTGGAAGGTTGGCAACCCCTTTCCATGAAAGTGATTTTCGCCAGTCTCTGCTTAGGGCTACATCAACAGCAAACAAACCATAGAGATAGAACTTGATACTGCTTTATTGTGTCAAGTTTCAAAGAGCTAGCACAAACCGTGTTTGATTTACAGTTCCAAATACATGTATCCCTATAGGAGAAAACAGAGTGAAACCTAAAAATGAAAACGGTTACTGCAAACGAACGGTTTAACCTAGAAGAACGAAATTTGGTGAGCCAAGTGGTTTTGGTGTACTGATCATTACTTGAAAGAATCATCAAGATTGGGTGAAAAAATGTTTGCTGAGATTTCAGGCAACTCGTAGTTTTTTGGAAGCTTGGCAACCCCTTTCCATGAAAGTGATTTTCGCCAGTGTCTGCTTAGGGCTACATCAATAGCAACCAAAGCATAGAGATAGAACTTGAAACTACTTTATTGTTTCAAGTTTCAAAGAGCTTGCCCAAACCGTATTTCATTTAGAGTTCCAAATACATGTATCCCTATAGGAGAAAACAGAGTGAAACCTAAAAATGAAAACGGTTACTGCAAACGAACGGTTTAACCTAGAAGAACGAAATTTGGTGAGCCAAGTGGTTTTGGTGTACTCATCATTACCTGAAAGGATCATCAAGATTGGGTGAAAAAATGTTTGCTGAGATTTCAGGAAACTCGTAGTTTTTTGGAAGCTTGGCAACCCCTTGAAATGAAAGTGATTTTCGCCAGTCTCTGCTAAGGGCTACATCAACAGCAAAGAGACCATAGAGATAAAACTTGAAACTGCTTTATTGTGTCAAGTTTCAAAGAGCTAGTCCAAACCGTGTTTGATTTTGAGTTCCAAATACATGTATCCCTATAGGAGAAAACAGAGTGAAACCTAAAAATGAAAACGGTTACTGCAAACCAACGGTTTAACCTAGAAGAATGAAATTTGGTGAGCCAAGTGGTTTTGGTGTACTGGTCATTACCTGAAAGAATCATCAAGATTGGGTGAAAAAATGTTTGCTGAGATTTCAGGCAACTCGTAGGTTTTTGGAAGCTTGGCAACCCCTTTCCATGAAAGTGATTTTCGCCAGTCTCTGCTTAGGGCTACATCAACAGCACACAAACCATAGAGATAGAAGTTGAAACTGCTTTTTTGTGTCAATTTCAAAGAGCTAGCACAAACCGTGTTTGATTTAGAGTTCCAAATACATGTATCCCTATAGGAGAAAACAGAGTGAAACCTAAAAATTAAAACGGTTACTGCAAACGAACGGTTTAACCTAGAAGAACGAAATTTGGTGAGCCAAGTGGTTTTGGTGTACTGATCATTACCTGAAAGAATCATCCAGATTGGGTGAAAAAATGTTTGCTGTGATTTTAGGCAACTCTTAATTTTTCGAAGCTTGGCAACCCCTTTCCATGAGAGTGATTTTCGCCAGTCTCTGCTTAGGGCTACATCAACAGCAAACAAACCATAGAGATACAACTTGAAACTGCTTTATTGTGTCAAGTTTCAAAGAGCTAGCACAAACCGTGTTTGATTTAGAGTTCCAAATACATGTATCCCTATAGGAGAAAACAGAGTGAAACCTAAAAATGAAAACGGTTACTGCAAACGAACTGTTTAACCTAGAAGAACGAAATTTGGTGAGCCAAGTGGTTTTGTTGTACTGATCATTACCTGAAAGAATCATCAAGATTGGGTGAAAAAATGTTTGCTGATATTTCAGGCAACTCGTAGTTTTTTGGAAGCTTGGCAACCCCTTTTTATGAAAGTGATTTTCGCCAGTCTCTGCTTAGGGGTACATCAACAGCAAACAAAGCATATAAATAGAACTTGAAACTGCTTTATTGTGTCATGTTTCAAAGAGCTAGCAGAAACCGAGTTTGATTTAGAGTTCCAAATACATGTATCCCTATAGGAGAAAACAGAGTGAAACCTAAAGATGAAAACGGTTACTGCAAACAAACGGTTTAACCTAGAAGAACAAAATTTGGTGAGCGAAGTGGTTTTGGTGTACTGATCATTACCAGAAAGAATCATCAAGATTGGGTGAAAAAATGTTTGCTGAGATTTCAGGCAACTCGTAGTTTTTTGGAAGCTTGGCAACCCCTTTAAATGAAAGTGATTTTCGCCAGTCTCTGCTTAGGGCTACATCAACAGCAAACAAACCATAGAGATAGAACTTGAAACTGCTTTATTGTGTCACGTTTCAAAGAGCTAGCACAATCCGTGTTTGATTTAGAGTTCCAAATACATTTATCCCTATTAGAGAAAACAGAGTGAAACCTAAAAATGAAAACGGTTACTGCAAACGAACGGTTTAACGTAGAAGAACGAAATTTGGTGAGCCAAGTGGTTTTGGTGTACTTATCATTACCTGAAAGAATCATCAAGATTGGGTGAAGAAATGTTTGCTGAGATTTCAGGCAACTCGCAGTTATTTAAAAGCTTGGCAACCCCTTTCCATGAAAGTGATTTTCGCCAGTCTCTGCTTAGGGGTACATCAACAGCAAACAAAGCATATAAATAGAACTTGAAACTGCTTTATTGTGTCAACTTTCAAAGAGCTAGCACAAACCGTGTTAGATTTAGAGTTCCAAATACATGTATCCCTAGAGGAGAAAACAGAGTGAAACCTAAAAATGAATACGGTTACTGCAAATGAACGGTTTAACCTAGAAGAACGAAATTTGGTGAGCGAAGTGGTTTTGGTGTACTGATCATTACCTGAAAGAATCATCAAGATTGGGTGAAAAAATGTTTGCTGAGATTTCAGGCAACTCGTAGTTTTTTGGAAGCTTGGCAACCCCTTTCCATGAAAGTGATTTTCGCCAGTCTCTGCTTAGGGCTACATCAACAGCAAACAAACCATAGAGATAAAACTTGAAACTGCTTTATTGTGTCATGTTTCAAAGAGCTAGCACAAACCGTATTTGATTTAGAGTTCCAAATACATGTATCTTTATTGGAGAAAACAGAGTGAAACCTAAAAATGAAAACGGTTACTATAACGAACGGTTTAACCTAGAAGAACGAAATTTGGTGAGCCAAGTGGTTTTGGTGTACTGATCATTACCTGTAAGAATCATCAAGATTGGGTGAAAAAATGTTTGCTGAGATTTCAGGCAACTCGCAGTTGTTTGGAAGCTTGGCAACCCCTTTCCATGAAAGTGATTTTGGACAGTCTCTGCTTAGGGCTACATCAACAGCAAACAAACTATAGAGATAGAACTTGAAACTGCTTTATTGTGTCAAGTTTCAAAAAGCTAGTACAAACCGTGTTTCATTTACAGTTCCAAATACATGTATCCCTATAGGAGAAAACAGAGTGAAAGATAAAATCAAAACGGTTAATGCAAATGAACGGTTTAATCTAGAAGAACGAAATTTGGTGAGACAAGTGGTTTTGGTGTACTGATCATTACCTGAAAGAATCATCAAGATTGGGTGAAAAAATGTTTGCTGAGATTTCAGGCAACTCGTAGTTTTTTGGAAGCTTGGCAACCCCTTTCCATGAAAGTGGTTTTCGCAGGTCTCTTCTTAGGGCTACATCTACAGCAAACAAAAATAGAGAAAGAACTTCAAACTGCTTTATTGTGTCACGTTTCAAAGAGCTAGCACAAACCGTGTTTGATTTAGAGTTTCAAATACATGTATCCCTCTAGGAGAAAACAGAGTGAAACCTAAAAATGAAAACGGTTACTGCAAACGAACGGTTTAACCTAGAAGAACGAAATTTCGTGAGCCAAGTGGTTTTGGTGTACTTATCATTACCTGATTGAATCATCAAGATTGGGTGAAAAAATGTTTGCTGAGATTTCAGGTAACTCGTAGTTTTTTGGAAGCTTGGCAAACCCTTTCCATGAAAGTGATTTTCGCCAGTCTCTGCTTAGGGCTACATCAACAGCAAACAAACCATAAAGATAGAACTTGAAACTGCTTTATTGGGTCAAGTTTCAAAGAGATAGCACAAACCGTGTTTCATTTAGAGTTCCAAATACATGTATCCCTATAGGAGAAAACAGAGTGAAACCTATAAATGAAAACGGTTACTGCAAACGAACGCTTTTACCTAGAAGAACAAAATTTGGTGAGCCAAGTGGTTTTGGTGTACTGATCATTACCTGAAAGAATCATCAAGATTGGGTGAAAAAATGTTTGCTGAGATTTACGGAACTCGTAGTTTTTTTGAAGCTTGGCAACCCATTTTCATGAAAGTGATTTTCGCCAGTCTCTGCTTAGGGCTACATCAACAGCAACCAAAGCATAGAGATAGAACTTGAAATTGCTTTAATGTGTCCAGTTTCAAAGAGCTAGCAGAAACCGTGTTTGACTTAGAGTTCGAAATACATGTATCCCTATATTAGAAAACAGAGTGAAACCTAAAAATAAAAACGGTTACGGCAAACGAACGGTTAAACATAGAAGAACGAAATTTGGTGAGCCAAGTGGTTTTAGTGTACTGATCATTACCTGAAAGAATCATCAAAATTTTGTGAAAGAATATTTGCTGAGATTATAGGCAACTCGTAGATTTGGAAGCTTGGCAACCCCTTTCCATGAAAGTGATTTTCGCCAGTCTCTGCTAAGGGCTACATCAACAGCAAACAAAGCATAGAGATAGAACATGAAACTGCTTTATTGTGTCAATTTTCAAAGAGCTATCAAAAACCGTGTTTCATTTAGAGTTCCAAATACATGTATCCCCATAGGAGAAAACACAGTGAAACCTAAAAATGAAAACGGTTACTGCAAACGAACGGTTTAACCTAGAAGAACGAAATATGGTGAGCCAAGTGGTTTTGGTGTACTGATCATTACCTGAAAGGATCATCAAGATTGGGTGAAAAAATGTTTGCTGAGATTTCAGGAAACTCGTAGTTTTTTGGAAGCTTGGCAACCCCTTTAAATGAAAGTGATTTTCGCCAGTCTCTGCTTAGGGCTACATGAACAGCAAACAAAGCATAGAGATAGAACTTGAAACTTCTTTATTGTGTCAAGTTTCAAAGAGCTAGCACAAACCGTGTTTGATTTAGAGTTCCAAATACATGTATCCCTATAGGAGAAAACAGAGTGAAACCTAAAAATGAAAACGTTTACTGCAAACGAACGCTTTAACCTAGAAGAACAAAATTTGGTGAGCCATGTGGTTTTGGTGTACTAATCATTACCTGAAAGAATCATCAAGATTGGGTGAAAAAAATGTTTGCTGAGATTTCAGGCAACTCGTAGTTTTTTGGAAGCTTGGCAACCCCTTTCCATTAAAGTGATTTTCGCCAGTCTCTGCTTAGGGCTACATCAACAGCAAACAAACCATAAAGATAGAACTTGAAACTGCTTTATTGTGTCAAGTTACAAAGAGCTAGCACAAACCGTGTTTAATTTAGACTTCCAAATACATGTATCCCTATAGGAGAAAACAGAGTGAAACCTAAAAATGAAAACGGTTACTGCAAACGAAAGGTTTAACCTTGAAGAACAAAATTTGCTGAGCCAAGTGGTTTTGGTGTACTGATCATTACCTGAAAAAATCATCAAGATTGGGTGAAAAAATGTTTGCTGATATTTCAGGAAACTCGTAGTTTTTTGGAAGCTTGGCAACCCCTTTCCATAAAAGTGATTTTCGCCAGTCTCTGCTTAGGGGTACATCAACAGCAAACAAAGCATATAAATAGAACTTGAAAGTGCTTTATTGTGTCAAGTTTCAAAGAGCTAGCACAAACCGTGTTTGATTTAGAGTTCCAAATACATGTATCTTTATAGGAGAAAACAGAGTGAAACCTAAAGATGAAAACGGTTACTGCAAACGAACGCTTTAACCTAGAAGAACGAAATTTGGTGAGCGAAGTGGTTTTGGTGTACTGATCATTACCTGAAAGAATCATCAAGATTGGGTGAAAAAATGTTTGCTGGGATTTCAGGCAACTTGTAGTTTTTTGGAAGCTTGGCAACCCCTTTCCATGAAAGTGATTTTCGCCAGTCTCTGCTTAGGGCTACATCAACAGCAAACAAACCATAGAGATAGAACTTGAAACTGCTTTATTGTGTGAAGTTTCAAGGACCTAACAGAAACCGTGTTTGACTTAGAGTTCCAAATACATGTATCCCTATATTAGAAAACAGAGTGAAACCTAAAAATAAAAACGGTTACGGCAAACGAACGGTTAAACATAGAAGAACGAAATTTGGTGAGCCAAGTGGTTTTAGTGTACTGATCATTACCTGAAAGAATCATCAAAATTTTGTGAAAGAATATTTGCTGAGATTATAGGCAACTCGTAGATTTGGAAGCTTGGCAACCCTTTCCATGAAAGTGATTTTCGCCAGTCTCTGCTAAGGGCTACATCAACAGCAAACAAAGCATAGAGATAGAACATGAAACTGCTTTATTGTGTCAAGTTTCAAAGAGCTAGCACAAACCGTGTTTGATTTAGAGTTCCAAATACATGTATCCCTATAGGAGAAAACAGAGTGAAACGTAAAAATGAAAACGGTTACTGCAAACGAAAGGTTTAACCTAGAAGAAAGAAATTTTTTGAGCCAAGTGGTTTTGGTGTACTGATCATTACCTGAAAGAATCATCTAGATTGGGTGAAAAAATGTTTGCTGAGATTTCAGGCAACTCGTAGTTTTTTGGAAGCTTGGCAACCCCTTTCAATGAAAGTGATTTTCACCTAACTCTGCTTAGGGCTACATCAACAGCAAACAAACCATAGAGATAAAACATGAAACTGCTTTATTGTGTCAAGTTTCAAAGAGCTAGCAAAAACCGTGTTTGATTTAGAGTTCCAAATACATGTATCCCCATAGGAGAAAACAGAGTGAAACCTAAAAATGAAAACGGTTACTGCAAACGAACGGTTTAACCTAGAAGAACGAAATATGGTGAGCCAAGTGGTTTGGTGTACTGATCATTACCTGAAAGGATCATCAAGATTGGGTGAAAAAATGTTTGCTGAGATTTCAGGAAACTCGTAGTTTTTTAAAAGCTTGGAAACCCCTTTAAATGAAAGTGATTTTCGCCAGTCTCTGCTTAGGGCTACATGAACAGCAAACAAACCATAGAGATAGAACTTGAAACTGCTTTATTGGGTCAAGTTTAAAAGAGATAGCACAAACCGTGTTTCATTTAGAGTTCCAAATACATGTATTTTTATAGGAGAAAACAGAGTGAAACCTAAAAATGAAAACGGTTACAGCAAACGAACGGTTTAACCTAGAAGATCGAAATTTGGTGAGACAAGTGGTTTTGGTGTACTGATCATTACCTGAAAGAATCATCAAGATTGGGTGAAAAAATGTTTGCTGAGATTTCAGGCAACTCGTACTTTTTTGAAAGCTTGGCAACCCCTTTCTATGAAAGTGATTTTCACCAGTCTCTGCTTAGTGCTACATTAACAGCAAACAAACCATAGAGATAGAACTTGAAACTTCTTTATTGTGTCAAGTTTCAAAGAGCTAGCACAAACCGTGTTTGATTTAGAGTTCCAAATACATGTATCCCTATAGGAGAAAACAGAGTGAAACCTAAAAATGAAAAGGTTTACTGCAAACGAACGGTTCAACCTAGAAGAAAAAAATTTGGTGAGCCAAGTGGTTTTGGTGTACTGATCATTACCTGAAAGAATCATCTAGATTGGGTGAAAAAATGTTTGCTGAGGTTTCAGGCAACTGGTTGTTTTTTTAAAGCTTGGCAACCCTTTTCCATGTAAGCGATTTTCGCCAGTCCCTGCTTAGGGCTACATCAACAGCAAAAAAACCATAGAGATAGAACTTGAAACTGCTTTTTCTTGTCAACTTTCAAAGAGCTAGCACAAACCGTGTTTGATTTAGAGTTCCAAATACATTGTACCTATAGGAAAAAACAGAGTGAAACCTAAAAATGAATACAGTAACTACAAACGAACGGTTTAACCTAGAAGAACGAAATTTGGAGAACCATGTGGTTTTGGTGTACTGATCATTACCTGAAAGAATCAGCAAGATTGGGTGAAAAAATGTTTGCTGAGATTTCAGGAAACTCGTAGATTTTTGGAAGCTTGGCAACCCCTTTCCATGAAAGTGATTTTCGCCAGTGTCTGCTTAGGGCTACATGAACAGGAAACAAACCATAGAGATAGAACTTGAAACTGCTTTATTGTGTCCAGTTTCAAAGAGCTAGCACAAACCGTGTTTGATTTAGAGTTCCAAATACATGTATCCCTATAGGAGAAAACAGAGTGAAACCTAAAAATGAAAACGGTTACTGCAAACGAACGGTTTAACCTAGAAGAACGAAATTTGGTGAGCCAATTGGTTTTGGTGTACTGATCATTACCTGAAAGAATCATCAAGATTGGGTGAAAAAATGTTTGCTGGGATTTCAGGCAACTTGTAGTTTTTTGGAAGCTTGGCAACCCCTTTCCATGAAAGTGATTTTCGCCAGTCTCTGCTTAGGGCTACATCAACAGCAAACAAACCATAGAGATAGAACTTGAAACTGCTTTATTGTGTGAAGTTTCAAGGACCTAACAGAAACCGTGTTTGACTTAGAGTTCCAAATACATATATCTTTATAGGAGAAAACAGAGTGAAACCTAAAAATGAAAACGGTTACTGCAAACGAACGGTTTAACCTACAAGAAAGAAATTTGGTGAGCCAAGTGGTTTTGGTGTACTGATCATTACCTGAAAGAATCATCAAGATTGGGTGAAAAAATGTTTACTGAGATTTCAGGCAACTTGTAGTTTTTTGGAAACTTGTCAACCTCTTTCCATGAAAGTGATTTTCGCCAGTCTCTGCTTAGGGCTACATCAACAGCACACAAACCATGCAGATAGAAGTTGAAACTGCTTTATTGTGTCAAGTTTCAAAGAGCTAGCAGAAGCCGTGTTTGATTTAGAGTTCCAAATACATGTATCCCTATAGGAGAAAACAGAGTGAAACCTAAAAATGAAAACGGTTACTGCAAATGAACGGTTTAACCTAGAAGAACGAAATTTGGTGAGCCAAGTTGTTTTGGTGTACTGATCATTTCTTGAAAGAAACATCAAGATTGGGTGAAAAAATGTTTGCTGAGATTTCAGGGAACTCGTAGTTTTTTGTAAGCATGGCAACCCCATTCCATGGAAGTGATTTTCGCCAGTCTCTGCTTAGGGCTACATCAACAGCACACAAACCATAGAGATAGAACTTGAAACTGCTTTATTGTGTCAAGTTTCAAAGAGCTAGCACAAACCGAGTTTGATTTAGAGTTCCACATACATGTATCCCTATAGGAGAAAACAGAGTAAAACCTAAAAATGAAAACGGTTACTGCTAACGAATGGTTTAACCTAGAAGAAAGAAATTTGGTGAGCCAAATGGTTTTGGTGTACTGATCATTACCTGAAAGAATCACCAAGATTGAGTGAAAAAATGTTTGCTGAGTATTCAGGCAACTTGTAGTTTTTTCGAAGATTGGCAAACCCATTACATGAATGTGATTTTCGCCAGTCTCTGTGTAGGGCTACATCAACAGCAAAGAAACCATAGAGATTGAACTTGAAACTGCTTTATTGTATCAACTTTCAAAGAGCTAGCACAAACCATGTTTGATTTAGAGTTCCAAATACATGTATCCCTATAGGAGAAAACAGAGTGAAACCTAAAAATGAAAAACGTTACTGCTGACGAACGGTTTAACCTAGAAGAACGAAATTTGGTGAGCCATGTGGTTTTGGTGTACTGATCATTACCTGAAAGAATCATCAAGATTCGGTGAAAAAATGTTTTCTGAGATTTCAGGCAACTCGTAGTTTTTTGGAAGCTTGGCAACCCCTTTCCATGAAAGTGATTTTCGCCAGTCTCTGCTTAGGGCTACATCAACAGCAAACAAACCATAGAGATAGAACATGAAACTGCTTTTTTGTGTCAAGTTTCAAAGAGCTAGCACAAACCGTGTTTGTTTTAGAGTTCCAAATACTGTATCCCTATAAGAGAAAACAGAATGAAACCTAAAAATGAAAACGGTTACTGCAAACGAACGGTTTAACCTAGAAGAACAAAATTTGGTGAGCAAGTGGTTTTGGTGTACTGATCATTAGCTGAAAGAATCATCAAGATTGGGTGAAAAAATGTTTGCTGAAATTTCAGGCAACTCGTAGATTTTTGGAAGCATGGCAACCCCTTTCCTTCAAAGTGATTTTCGCCAGTCTCTGCTTAGGGCTACATCAAGAGCAAACAAACGTTAGAGATAGAACTTGAAACTGCTTTATTTTATCAAGTTTCAAAAGGTAGCACAAACCGTGTTTGATTTAGAGTTCCAAATACATGTATCCCTATAGGAGAAAACAGAGTGAAACCTAAAAATGATAACGGTTACTGCAAACGAACGATTTAACCTAGAAGAACGAAATTTGGTGAGCCAAGTGGTTTTGGTGTACTGATCATTACCTGAAAGAATCATCAAGATTGGGTGAAAAAATGTTTGCTGAGATTTCAGGCAACTCGTAGTTTTTTGGAAGCTTGGCAACCCCTTTCCATGAAAGTGATTTTCGCCAGTCTCTGCTTAGGGCTACATCAACAGCAAACAAACCATAGAGATAGAACTTGAAACTGCTTTATTGTGTTAAGTTTCAAAGATCTAGCACAAACCGTGTTTCATTTAGAGTTCCAAATACATGTATCCCTATAGGAGAAAACAGAGTGAAACCTAAAAATGAAAACGGCTACTGCTGACGAACGGTTTAACCTAGAAGAACGTAATTTGGTGAGCCAAGTGGTTTTGGTGTACTGATCATTACCTGAAAGAATCATCAAGATTGGGTGAAAAAATGTTTGCTGAGATTTAAAGCAACTCGTAGTTTTTTGGACGCTTGGCAACCCCTTTCCATGAAAGTGATTTTCGCCAGTCTCTGCTTAGTGCTACATCAACAGCAGACAAACCATAGAGATAGAACTTGAAACTGCTTTATTGTGTCAAGTTTCAAAAAGCTAGCCCAAACCGTGTTTGATTTAGAGTTCCAAATACATGTATCTCTATAGGAGAAAACAGAGTGAAACGTAAAAATGAAAACGGTTACTCCAAATGAACGGTTTAACCTAGAAGAACGAAATTTGGTGAGCCAAGTGGTTTTGGTGTACTTATCATTACCTGAAGGAATCATCAAGATTGGGTGAAAAAATGTTTACTGAGATTTCGGGCAACACGAATTTTTTTGGAAGCTTGGCAACCCCTTTCCATGAAAGTGATTTTCCCCAGTCTCTGCTTAGTGCTACATCAACAGCAAACAAACCATAAAGATATAACTTGAAACTGCTTTATTTTGTCAAGTTTCAAAGAGCTAGCACAAACCTTGTTTGATTTAGAGTTCCAAATACTTTCATCCCTATAGGAGAAAACAGAGTGAAACCTAAAAATGAAAACGGTTACTGCAAACGAACGGTTTAACCTAGAAGAACGAAATTTGGTGAGCCAAGTTGTTTTGGTGTACTGATCATTACCTGAAAGAATCATCAAGATTGAGTGAAAAAATGTTTGCTGATATTTCATGAAACTCTTAATTTTTCGAAGCTTGGCAACCCCTTTCCATGAAAGTGATTTTCGCCAGTCTGTGCTTAGGGCTACATCAACAGCAAACAAACCTAAGAGATACAACTTGAAACTGCTTTATTATGTCAAGTTTCAAAGAGCTAGCACAAACCGTGTTTCATTTAGAGTTCCAAATACATGTATCCCTATATGAGAAAACAGAGTGAAACCTAAAAATGAAAACAGTTAATGCAAACGAACTGTTTAACCTAGAAGAACAAAATTTAATGAGCCAAGTGGTTTTGGTGTACTGATCATTACCTGAAAGAATCATCAAGATGGGGTGAAAAAATGTTTGCTGAGATTTCAGGCAACTCGTAGTTGTTTGGAAACTTGGCAACCCCTTTCCATGAAAGTGATTTTCGCCAGTCTCTGCTTCGGGCTACATCAACAGCAAACAAACCATAGAGATAGAACTTGAAACTGCTTTATTGTGTTAAGTTTCAAAGAGCTAGCACAAACCGTGTTTGATTTAGAGTTCCAAATACATGTATCCCTATAGGAGAAAACAGACTGAAACCTAAAAATATAAACGGTTACTGCAAGCGAACAATTTAACCTAGAAGAATGATATTTGGTGAGCCAAGTGGTTTTGGTGTACTGATCATTATCCGAAAGAATCATCAAGATTGGGTGAAAAAATCTTTGCTGTGATTTTAGGCAACTCGTAGTTTTTGGGAAGCTTGGCAACCCCTTAAAATGAAAAAGATTTTCGCCAGTCTCAGCTTCGGGCTACATCAACAGCAAACAAACCATAGAGATAGAACTTGAAACTGCTTTATTGTGTCAAGTTTCAAAGAGCTAGCACAAACCGTGTTTGATTTAGAGTTCCAAATACATGTATCCCTATAGGAGAAAAAAGAGGGAAACCTAAAAATGAAAACGGTTACTGCAAAGGAACGGTTTAACCTAGAAGAACGAAATTTGGTGAGCCAAGTGGTTTTGGTGTACTGATCATTACCTGAAAGAATCATCAAGATTGGGTGAAAAAATGTTTGCTGCGATTTCAGGCAACTCGTCGTTTTTTGGAAGCATGGAAACCCCTTTCCATGAAAGTAATTTTCAGCAGTCTCTGCTTAGGGCTACATCAACAGCAAACAAACCATAGAGATAGAACTTGAAACTGCTTTATTGTGTACAGGTTCAAAGAGCTAGCACAAACCGTGTTTGATTTAGAGTTCCAAATACATGTATCCCTATAGGAGAAAATAGAGTGAAACCTAAAAATGAAAACGGTTCCTGCAAATGAACGGTTTAACCTAGAAGAACGAAATATGGTGAGCCAAGTGGTTTTGTTGTACTGATCATTACCTGAAAGAATCATCAAGATTGGGTGAAAAAATGTTTGCTGAGATTTCAGGCAACTCGTAGTTGTTTGGAAACTTGGCAACCCTTTTCCATAAAAGTGATTTTCGCCAGTCTCTGCTTAGGGCTACATCAACAGCAAACAAACCATAGAGATAGAACTTGAAATTGCTTTATTGTGTAAAGTTTCAAAGAGCTAGCACAAACCGTGTTTGATTTAGAGTTCAAAATACATGTATCCCTATAGGAGAAACAGAGTGAAACCTAAAAATGAAAACGGTTACTGCAAATGAACGGTTTAACCTAGAAGAACGAAATTTGGTGAGCCAAGTTGTTTTGGTGTACTCATCATTACCTGAAAGAATCATCAAGATTGGGTGAAAAAATGTTTGCTGAGATTTCAGGCAACCCGTAGTTTTTCAAAAGCTTGGCAAACCCTTTCCATGAAAGTGATTTTCGCCAGTCTCTGATTAGGGCTACATCAACAGCAAACAAACCATAGAGATAAAACTTGATACTGCTTTATTGTGTTAAGTTTAAAAGAGCTAGCACATACTGTGTTTGATTTAGAGTTCCAAATACATGTATCTCTATTGGAGAAAACAGAGTGAAACCTAAAAATTAAAACGGTTAATGCAAACGAATGGTTTAACCTAGAAGAACGAAATTTGGTGAGCCAAGTGGTTTTGGTGTACTCATCATTACCTGAAAGAATAATCAAGATGGGGTGAAAAAATGTTTGCTGAGATTTCAGGCAACTCGTAGTTTTTTGGAAGCTTGGCAACCCCTTTCCATGAAAGTGATTTTCGCCAGTCTCTGCTTAGGGCTACATCAACAGCAAACAAACCACAGAGATAGAACTTGAAACTGCTTTATTGTGTCAAGTTTGAAAGAGCCAGCACAAACCGTGTTTGATTTAGAGTTCCAATTACATGTATCCGTATAGGAGAAAACAGAGTGAAATCTAAAAATAAAAACGGTTCCTGCAAACGAACGGTTTAACCTAGAAGAACGAAATATGGTGAGCCAAGTGGTTTTGGTATACTGATCATTACCTGAAAGAATCATCAAGATTGGGTGAAAAAATGTTTGCTGAGATTTCAGGCAACTCCTAGTTTTTTGGAAGCTTGGCAACCCTTTCCATGAAAGGGATTTTCGCCAGTCTCTGCTTAGGGCTACATCAACAGCAAACAAACCGCAGAGATAGAACTTGAAACTGCTTTATTGTGTCAAGTTTCAAAGAGCTAGCACAAACCGTGTTTGATTTAGAGTTTTATATACATGTTATCCCTATAGGAGAAAACAGAGTGAAACCTAAAAATGAAAACAGTTCCTGCAAACGAACGGTTTAACCTAGAAGAACGAAATATGGTGAGCCAAGTGGTTTTGGTGTACTGATCATTACCTGAAAGAATCATCAAGATTGGGTGAAAAAATGTTTGCTGAGATTTCAGGCAACTCGTAGTTTTTTGGAAGCTTGGCAACCCCTTTCCATGAAAGTGATTTTCGCCAGTCTCTGCTTAGGGCGACAACAACAGCAAAAAACCATAGAGATAGAACTTGAAACTGCTTTATTGTGTCAAGTTTCAAAGAGCTAGCACAAACCGTGTTTGATTTAGAGTTCCAAATACATGTATCCCTATAGGAGAAAACAGAGTGAAAACTAAAAATGAAAACGGTTACTGCACACGAACGGTTTAACAAAGAAGAACGAAATTTGGTGAGCTAAGTGGTTTGGTGTACTGATTATTACCTGAAAGAATCATCAAGATTGGGTGAAAAAATGTTTGCTGAGATTCCTGACAACTCGTAGTTTTTTAGAAGCTTGGCAACCCCTTTTTAAGAAAGTGATTTTCGCCAGTCTCAGCTTAGGGCTACATCAACAGCAAACAAACCATAGATATAGAACTTGAAACTGCTTTATTGTGTCAAGTTTCAAAGAGCTAGCACAAACCGTGTTTGATTTAGAGTTCCAAATACATGTATCCCTATAGGAGAAAACAGAGTGAAACCTCAAAATTGAAACGGTTACTGCAAACGAACGGTTTAACCTAGAAGATCGAAATTTGGTGAGCCAAGTGGTTTTGGTGTACTGATCATTACCTGAAAGAATCATCAAGATTGGGTGAAAAAATGTTTGCTGCGATTTCAGGCAACTCGTCGTTTTTTGGAAGCATGGAAACCCCTTTCCATGAAAGTAATTTTCAGCAGTCTCTGCTTAGGGCTACATCAACAGCAAACAAACCATAGAGATAGAACTTGAAACTGCTTTATTGTGTCCAGGTTCAAAGAGCTAGCACAAACCGTGTTTGATTTAGAGTTCCAAATACATGTATCCCTATAGGAGAAAATAGAGTGAAACCTAAAAATGAAAACGGTTCCTGCAAACGAACGGTTTAACCTAGGAGAACGAAATATGGTGAGCCAAGTGGTTTTGTTGTACTGATCATTACCTGAAAAATCATCAAGATTGGGTGAAAAAATGTTTCCTCAGATTTCAGGCAATTCGTAGTTTTTTGGAAGCTTGGCAACCCCTTTCCATGAAAGTGATTTTCGCCAGTCTCTGCTTAGAGCTACATCAACAGCAAACAAACCATAAAGATAGAACTTGAAACTGCTTTATTGTGTCAAGTTTAAAAGAGCTAGCACAAACTGTGTTTGATTTAGAGTTCCAAATACATGTATCTCTATAGGAGAAAACAGAGTGAAACCTAAAAATTAAAACGGTTACTGCAAACGAACGGTTCAACCTAGAAGAACGAAATTTGGTGAGCCAAGTGCTTTCGGTGTACTGATCATTACCTGAAAGAATCATCAAGATGGGGTGAAAAAATGTTTGCTGAGATTTCAGGCAACTCGTAGTTTTTAGAAGCTTCACAACCCCTTTCCTTGAAAGTGATTTTCTCCAGTCTCTGCTTAGGGCGACAACAACAGCAAAAAACAATAGAGATAGAACTTGAAACTGCTTTATTGTGTCAAGTTTCAAAGAGCTAGCACAAACCGTGTTTGATTTAGAGTTCCAAATACATGTATCCCTATAGGAGAAAACAGAGTGAAACCTAAAAATGAAAACGGTTACTGCAATAGAATGGTTTAACCTAGAAGAACGAAATTTGGTGAGTCAAGTGGTTTTGGTGTACTGATCATTACCTGAAAGAATCATCAAGATTGGGTGAAAAAAATGTTTGCTGAGATTTCAGGCAACTCGTAGTTTTTTGGAAGCTTAGCAACCCCTTTCCACGAAAGTGATTTTCTCCAGTCTCTGCTTAGGGCGACAACAACAGCAAAAAACCATAGAGATACAATCTGAAACTGGTTTATTGTGTCAAGTTTCAAAGAGCTAGCACAAACCGTGTTTGATTTAGAGTTCCAAATACATGTATCCCTATAGGAGAAAAAAGAGGGAAACCTAAAAATGAAAACGGTTACTGCAAAGGAACGGTTTAACCTAGAAGAACGAAATTTGGTGAGCCAAGTGGTTTTGGTGTACTGATCATTACCTGAAAGAATCATCAAGATTGGGTGAAAAAATGTTTGCTGCGATTTCAGGCAACTCGTCGTTTTTTGGAAGCATGGAAACCCCTTTCCATGAAAGTAATTTTCAGCAGTCTCTGCTTAGGGCTACATCAACAGCAAACAAACCATAGAGATAGAACTTGAAATTGCTTTATTGTGTCAAGTTTCAAAGAGCTAGCACAAACCGTGTTTGATTTAGAGTTCAAAATACATGTATCCCTATAGGAGAAACAGAGTGAAACCTAAAAATGAAAACGGTTACTGCAAATGAACGGTTTAACCTAGAAGAACGAAATTTGGTGAGCCAAGTTGTTTTGGTGTACTCATCATTACCTGAAAGAATCATCAAGATTGGGTGAAAAAATGTTTGCTGAGATTTCAGGCAACCCGTAGTTTTTCAAAAGCTTGGCAAACCCTTTCCATGAAAGTGATTTTCGCCAGTCTCTGATTAGGGCTACATCAACAGCAAACAAACCATAGAGATAAAACTTGATACTGCTTTATTGTGTTAAGTTTAAAAGAGCTAGCACATACTGTGTTTGATTTAGGGTTCCAAATACATGTATCTCTATAGGAGAAAACAGAGTGAAACCTAAAAATTAAAACGGTTACTGCAAACGAATGGTTTAACCTAGAAGAACGAAATTTGGTGAGCCAAGTGGTTTTGGTGTACTCATCATTACCTGAAAGAATAATCAAGATGGGGTGAAAAAATGTTTGCTGAGATTTCAGGCAACTCGTAGTTTTTTGGAAGCTTGGCAACCCCTTTCCATGCAAGTGATTTTCGCCAGTCTCTGCTTAGGGCTACATCAACAGCAAACAAACCACAGAGATAGAACTTGAAACTGCTTTATTGTGTCAAGTTTGAAAGAGCCAGCACAAACCGTGTTTGATTTAGAGTTCCAAATACATGTATCCGTATAGGAGAAAACAGAGTGAAATCTAAAAATAAAAACGGTTCCTGCAAACGAACGGTTTAACCTAGAAGAACGAAATATGGTGAGCCAAGTGGTTTTGGTGTACTGATCATTACCTGAAAGAATCATCAAGATTGGGTGAAAAAATGTTTGCTGAGATTTCAGGCAACTCCTAGTTTTTTGGAAGCTTGGCAACCCCTTTCCATGAAAGGGATTTTCGCCAGTCTCTGCTTAGGGCTACATCAACAGCAAACAAACCGCAGAGATAGAACTTGAAACTGCTTTATTGTGTCAAGTTTCAAAGAGCTAGCACAAACCGTGTTTGATTTCGAGTTTTATATACATGTATCCCTATAGGAGAAAACAGAGTGAAACCTAAAAATGAAAACAGTTCCTGCAAACGAACGGTTTAACCTAGAAGAACGAAATATGGTGAGCCAAGTGGTTTTGGTGTACTGATCATTACCTGAAAGAATCATCAAGATTGGGTGAAAAAATGTTTGCTGAGATTTCAGGCAACTCGTAGTTTTTTGAAAGCTTGGCAACCCCTTTCCATGAAAGTGATTTTCGCCAGTCTCTGCTTAGGGCGACAACAACAGCAAAAAACCATAGAGATACAATCTGAAACTGCTTTATTGTGTCAAGTTTCAAAGAGCTAGCACAAACCGTGTTTGATTTAGAGTTCCAAATACATGTATCCCTATAGGAGAAAAAAGAGGGAAAACTAAAAATGAAAACGGTTACTGCACACGAACGGTTTAACAAAGAAGAACGAAATTTGGTGAGCTAAGTGGTTTGGTGTACTGATTATTACCTGAAAGAATCATCAAGATTGGGTGAAAAAATGTTTGCTGAGATTCCTGACAACTCGTAGTTTTTTAGAAGCTTGGCAACCCCTTTTTAAGAAAGTGATTTTCGCCAGTCTCAGCTTAGGGCTACATCAACAGCAAACAAACCATAGATATAGAACTTGAAACTGCTTTATTGTGTCAAGTTTCAAAGAGCTAGCACAAACCGTGTTTGATTTAGAGTTCCAAATACATGTATCCCTATAGGAGAAAACAGAGTGAAACCTCAAAATTGAAACGGTTACTGCAAACGAACGGTTTAACCTAGAAGATCGAAATTTGGTGAGCCAAGTGGTTTTGGTGTACTGATCATTACCTGAAAGAATCATCAAGATTGGGTGAAAAAATGTTTGCTGCGATTTCAGGCAACTCGTCGTTTTTTGGAAGCATGGAAACCCCTTTCCATGAAAGTAATTTTCAGCAGTCTCTGCTTAGGGCTACATCAACAGCAAACAAACCATAGAGATAGAACTTGAAACTGCTTTATTGTGTCCAGGTTCAAAGAGCTAGCACAAACCGTGTTTGATTTAGAGTTCCAAATACATGTATCCCTATAGGAGAAAATAGAGTGAAACCTAAAAATGAAAACGGTTCCTGCAAACGAACGGTTTAACCTAGAAGAACGAAATATGGTGAGCCAAGTGGTTTTGTTGTACTGATCATTACCTGAAAAAATCATCAAGATTGGGTGAAAAAATGTTTCCTGAGATTTCAGGCAATTCGTAGTTTTTTGGAAGCTTGGCAACCCCTTTCCATGAAAGTGATTTTCGCCAGTCTCTGCTTAGAGCTACATCAACAGCAAACAAACCATAAAGATAGAACTTGAAACTGCTTTATTGTGTCAAGTTTAAAAGAGCTAGAACAAACTGTGTTTGATTTAGAGTTCCAAATACATGTATCTCTATAGGAGAAAACAGAGTGAAACCTAAAAATTAAAACGGTTACTGCAAACGAACGGTTTAACCTAGAAGAACGAAATTTGGTGAGCCAAGTGGTTTCGGTGTACTGATCATTACCTGAAAGCATCATCAAGATGGGGTGAAAAAATGTTTGCTGAGATTTCAGGCAACTCGTAGTTTTTTAGAATCTTCACAACCCCTTTCCTTGAAATTGATTTTCTCCAGTCTCTGCTTAGGGCGACAACAACAGCAAAAAACCATAGAGATAGAACTTGAAACTGCTTTATTGTGTCAAGTTTCAAAGAGCTAGCACAAACCGTGTTTGATTTAGAGTTCCAAATACATGTATCCCTATAGGAGAAAACAGAGTGAAACCTAAAAATGAAAACGGTTACTGCAAACGAACGGTTTAACAAAGAAGAACAAAATTTGGTGAGCCAAGTGGTTTGGTGTACTGATCATTACTTGAAAGAATCATCAAGATTGGGTGAAAAAATGTTTGCTGAGATTCCAGAGAACTCATAGTTTTTTAGAAGCTTGGCAACCCCTTTCCATGAAAGTGATTTTCGCCAGTCTCAGCTTAGGGCTACATCAACAGCAAACAAACCATAGAGATAGAACTTGAAACTGCTTTATTGTGTCAAGTTTCAAAGAGCTAGCACAAACCGTGTTTGATTTAGAGTTCCAAATACATGTATCCCTATAGGAGATAACAGAGTGAAACCTAAAAATGAAAACGGTTACTGCAAACGAACGGTTCAACCTAGAAGAACGAAATTTGGTGAGCCAAGTGGTTTTGGTGTACTGATCATTACCTGAAAGAATCATCAAGATTGGGTGAAAAAATGTTTGCTGCGATTTCAGGCAACTCGTAGTTTTTTGGAAGCTTGGCAACCCCTTTCCATGAAAGTAATTTTCGCCAGTCTCTGCTTAGGGATACATCAACAGCAAACAAACCATAGAGATAGAACTTGAAACTGCTTTATTGTGTTAAGTTTCAAAGAGCTAGCACAAACCGTGTTTGATTTAGAGTTCCAAATACATGTATCCCTAAAGGAGAAAACAGACTGAAACCTAAAAATATAAACGGTTACTGCAAGCGAATAATTTAACCTAGAAGAACGATATTTGGTGAGCCAAGTGGTTTTGGTGTACTGATCATTATCCGAAAGAATCATCAAGATTGGGTGAAAAAATCTTTGCTGTGATTTTAGGCAACTCGTAGTTTTTGGGAAGCTTGGAAACCCCTTAAAATGAAAAAGATTTTCGCCAGTCTCTGCTTCGGGCTACATCAACAGCAAACAAACCATAGAGATAGAACTTGAAACTGCTTTATTGTGTCAAGTTTCAAAGAGCTAGCACAAACCGTGTTTGATTTAGAGTTC
>NW_027524143.1:0-35619 GCF_052094955.1 Ictidomys tridecemlineatus
TTCAGGTAATGATCAGTACAGCAATCCCACTTGGCTCGCCAAATTTCGTTCTTCTAGGTTAAACCGTTCGTTGGCAGTAACCGGTTTCATTTTGATGTTTCACTCTGTTTTCTCCTATAGGGATACATGTATTTGGAACTCTAAATCAAACACGGTTTGTGCTAGCTCTTGGAAACTTGACACAATAAAGCACGTTCAAGTTCTATCTCTATGGTTTGTTTGCTGTTGATGTAGCCCTACGCAGAGACTGGCGAGAATCACTTTCATGGAAAGGGCCTGCCAAGCTTCCAAAAAACTACGAGTTGCCTGAAATCTCAGCACACACTTTTTCACCCAATCTTGATGAAACGTTCAGGTAATGATCACTACACCTATCCCACTCTGCTCGCCAAATTTTGTTCTTCTATGTTAAACCGTTCGTTGTCAGTAACCGGTTTCAAATTGAGGTTTCAATCTGTTTTCTCCTATAGGGATACATGTATTTGGAACTCTAAATCAAACACGGTTTGTGCTAGCTCTTTGAAACTTGACACAATAAAGCAGTTTCAAGTTCTATCTCTATGGTTTGTTTGCTGTTGATGTAGCCCTAAGCAGAGACTGGCGAGAATCACTTTCATGGAAAGGGCCTGCCAAGCTTCCCAAAAACTACGAGTTGCCTGAAATCTCAGCACACACTTTTTCACCCTATCTTGATGAAACTTTCAGGTAATGATCAGTACACCAATCCCACTTGGCTCGCCAAATTTCGTTCTTCTAGGTTAAACCATTCGTTGGCTGTATCCGGTTTCATTTTGAGGTTTCACTCTGTTTTCTCCTATAGGGACACATGTATTTGGAACTCTAAATCAAACACGGTTTGTGCTAGCTCTTTGAAACTTGACACAACAAAGCAGTTTCAAGTTCTATCTCTATGGTTTGTTTGCTGTTGATGTAGCCCTAAGCAGAGACTGGCGAGAATCACTTTCATGGAAAGGGCCTGCCAAGCTTCCAAAAAACTACGAATTGCCTGAAATCTCAGCAAACAGTTTTTCACCCAATCTTGATGATACTTTCAGGTAATGATCAGTACACCAATCCCACTTGGCTCGCCAAATTTCGTTCTTCTAGGTTGAACCGTTCGTTGGCAGTAACCGGTTTCATTTTGAGGTTTCACTCTGTTTTGTCCTATAGGGATACATGTATTTGGAACTCTAAATCAAACACGGTTTGTGCTAGCTCTTTGAAACTTGACACAATAAAGCAGTTTCAACTTCTATCTCTATGGTTTGTTTGCTGTTGATGTAGCCCTAAGTAGAGACTGGCGAGAATCACTTTCATGGAAAGGGCCTGCCAAGCTTCCAAAAAACTACGAGTTGCCTGAAATCTCAGCAAACACTTTTTCACCCAATCTTGATGATACTTTCAGGTAATGATCAGTACAGCAATCCCACTTGGCTCGCCAAATTTCGTTCTTCTAGGTTAAACCGTTCGTTGGCAGTATCCGGTTTCATTTTGAGGTTTCACTCTGTTTTCTCCTATAGGGATACATGTATTTGGAACTCTAAATCAAACACGGTTTGTGCTAGCTCTTTGAAACTTGACACAATAAAGCAGTTTCAAGTTCTATCTCTATGGTTTGTTTGCTGTTGATGTAGCCCTAAGCAGAGACTGTCGAGAATCACTTTCATGGAAAGGGCCTGCCAATCTTCCAAAAAACTACGAGTTGCCTGAAATCTCAGCAAACACTTTTTCACCCAATCTTGATGAAACTTTCAGGTAATGATCAGTACACCAATCCCACTTGGCTCGCCAAATTTCGTTCTTCTAGGTTAAACCGTTCGTTGGCAGTAACCGGTTTCATTTTGAGGTTTCACTCTGTTTTCTCCTATAGGGATACATGTATTTGGAACTCTAAATCAAACACGGTTTGTGCTAGCTCTTGGAAACTTGACACAATAAAGCACGTTCAAGTTCTATCTCTATGGTTTGTTTGCTGTTGATGTAGCCCTACGCAGAGACTGGCGAGAATCACTTTCATGGAAAGGGCCTGCCAAGCTTCCAAAAAACTACGAGTTGCCTGAAATCTCAGCACACACTTTTTCACCCAATCTTGATGAAACGTTCAGGTAATGATCAGTACACCTATCCCACTCTGCTCGCCAAATTTTGTTCTTCTATGTTAAACCGTTCGTTGTCAGTAACCGGTTTCAAATTGAGGTTTCAATCTGTTTTCTCCTATAGGGATACATGTATTTGGAACTCTAAATCAAACACGGTTTGTGCTAGCTCTTTGAAACTTGACACAATAAAGCAGTTTCAAGTTCTATCTCTATGGTTTGTTTGCTGTTGATGTAGCCCTAAGCAGAGACTGGCGAGAATCACTTTCATGGAAAGGGCCTGCCAAGCTTCCCAAAAACTACGAGTTGCCTGAAATCTCAGCACACACTTTTTCACCCTATCTTGATGAAACTTTCAGGTAATGATCAGTACACCAATCCCACTTGGCTCGCCAAATTTCGTTCTTCTAGGTTAAACCATTCGTTGGCTGTATCCGGTTTCATTTTGAGGTTTCACTCTGTTTTCTCCTATAGGGACACATGTATTTGGAACTCTAAATCAAACACGGTTTGTGCTAGCTCTTTGAAACTTGACACAACAAAGCAGTTTCAAGTTCTATCTCTATGGTTTGTTTGCTGTTGATGTAGCCCTAAGCAGAGACTGGCGAGAATCACTTTCATGGAAAGGGCCTGCCAAGCTTCCAAAAAACTACGAATTGCCTGAAATCTCAGCAAGAAGTTTTTCACCCAATCTTGATGATACTTTCAGGTAATGATCAGTACACCAATCCCACTTGGCTCGCCAAATTTCGTTCTTCTAGGTTGAACCGTTCGTTGGCAGTAACCGGTTTCATTTTGAGGTTTCACTCTGTTTTGTCCTATAGGGATACATGTATTTGGAACTCTAAATCAAACACGGTTTGTGCTAGCTCTTTGAAACTTGACACAATAAAGCAGTTTCAACTTCTATCTCTATGGTTTGTTTGCTGTTGATGTAGCCCTAAGTAGAGACTGGCGAGAATCACTTTCATGGAAAGGGCCTGCCAAGCTTCCAAAAAACTACGAGTTGCCTGAAATCTCAGCAAACACTTTTTCACCCAATCTTGATGATACTTTCAGGTAATGATCAGTACAGCAATCCCACTTGGCTCGCCAAATTTCGTTCTTCTAGGTTAAACCGTTCGTTGGCAGTATCCGGTTTCATTTTGAGGTTTCACTCTGTTTTCTCCTATAGGGATACATGTATTTGGAACTCTAAATCAAACACGGTTTGTGCTAGCTCTTTGAAACTTGACACAATAAAGCAGTTTCAAGTTCTATCTCTATGGTTTGTTTGCTGTTGATGTAGCCCTAAGCAGAGACTGTCGAGAATCACTTTCATGGAAAGGGCCTGCCAATCTTCCAAAAAACTACGAGTTGCCTGAAATCTCAGCAAACACTTTTTCACCCAATCTTGATGAAACTTTCAGGTAATGATCAGTACACCAATCCCACTTGGCTCGCCAAATTTCGTTCTTCTAGGTTAAACCGTTCGTTGGCAGTAACCGGTTTCATTTTGAGGTTTCACTCTGTTTTCTCCTATAGGGATACATGTATTTGGAACTCTAAATCAAACACGGTTTGTGCTAGCTCTTGGAAACTTGACACAATAAAGCACGTTCAAGTTCTATCTCTATGGTTTGTTTGCTGTTGATGTAGCCCTACGCAGAGACTGGCGAGAATCACTTTCATGGAAAGGGCCTGCCAAGCTTCCAAAAAACTACGATTTGCCTGAAATCTCAGCACACACTTTTTCACCCAATCTTGATGAAACTTTCACGTAATGATCAGTACACCAATCCCACTTGGGTCGCCAAATTTCGTTCTTTTTGGTTAAACCGTTCTTTGGTAGTAACCGGTTTCATTTTGAGGTTTCACTCTGTTTTCTCCTATAGGGATACATGTATTTGGAACTCTAAATCAAACACGGTTTGTGCTAGCTCTTGGAAACTTGACACAATAAAGCACGTTCAAGTTCTATCTCTATGGTTTGTTTGCTGTTGATGTAGCCCTACGCAGAGACTGGCGAGAATCACTTTCATGGAAAGGGCCTGCCAAGCTTCCAAAAAAGTACGAGTTGCCTGAAATCTCAGCACACACTTTTTCACCCAATCTTGATGAAACGTTCAGGTAATGATCAGTACACCTATCCCACTCTGCTCGCCAAATTTTGTTCTTCTATGTTAAACCGTTCGTTGTCAGTAACCGGTTTCAAATTGAGGTTTCAATCTGTTTTCTCCTATAGGGATACATGTATTTGGAACTCTAAATCAAACACGGTTTGTGCTAGCTCTTTGAAACTTGACACAATAAAGCAGTTTCAAGTTCTATCTCTATGGTTTGTTTGCTGTTGATGTAGCCCTACACAGAGACTGGCGAGAATCACTTTCATGGAAAGGGCCTGCCAAGCTTCCAAAAAACTAGGAGTTGCCTGAAATCTCAGAAAACACTTTTTCACCCAATCTTGATGAAAATTTCAGGTAATGATCCGTACACCAATCCCACTTGGCTCGCCAAATTTCGTTCTTCTAGGTTAAACCGTTCATTTGCAGTAACCGGTTTCGTTTTGAGGTTTCACTCTTTTTTCTCCTATAGGGATACATGTATATGGAACTCTAAATCAAACACGGTTAGTGCTAGCTCTTTGAAACCTGACACAATAAAGCAGTTTCAAGTTCTATCTCTATGGTTTGTTTGCTGTTGATGTAGCCCTAAGCAGAGACTGGCGAGAATCACTTTCATAAAACGGGCCTGCCAAGCTTCCAAAAAACTACGAGTTGCCTGAAATCTCAGCACACACTTTTTCACCCAATCTTGATGAAACTTTCAGGTAATGATCAGTACACCAATCCCACTTGGCTCGCCAAATTTTGTTCTTCTAGGTTAAACCGTTCGTTGTCAGTAACCGGTTTCAAATTGAGGTTTCACTCTGTTTTTTCCTATAGGGATACATGTATTTGGAACTCTAAATCAAACACGGTTTGTGCTAGCTCTTTGAAACTTGACACAATAAAGCAGTTTCAAGTTCTATCTCTATGGTTTGTTTGCTGTTGATGTAGCCCTAAGCAGAGACTGGCGAGAATCACTTTCATGGAAAGGGCCTGCCAAGCTTCCAAAAAACTATGAGTTGCCTGAAATCTCAGCACACACTTTTTCACCCAATCTTGATGAAACTTTCAGGTAATGATCAGTACAGCAATCCCACTTGGCTCGCGAAATTTCGTTCTTCTAGGTTAAACCGTTCGTTGGCTGTAACCGGTTTCATTTTGAGGTTTCACTCTGTTTTCTCCTATAGGCATACATGTATTTGGAACTCTAAATCAAACACGGTTTGTGCTAGCTCTTTGAAACTTGACACAATAAAGCAGTTTCAAGTTCTATCTCTATGGTTTGTTTGCTGTTGATGTAGCCCTAAGCAGAGACTGGCGAGAATCACTTTCATGGAAAGGGCCTGCCAAGCTTCCAAAAAACTACGAGTTTCCTGAAATATCAGCACACACTTTTTCACCCAATCTTGATGAAACTTTCAGGTAATGATCAGGACACCAATTCCACTTGGGTCGCCAAATTTCGTTCTTCTTGGTTAAACCGTTCTTTGGTAGTAACCGGTTTCATTTTGAGTTTTCACACTGTTTTCTCCTATCGGGATACATGTATTTGGAACTCTAAATCAAACACGGTTTGTGCTAGCTCTTTGAAACTTGACACAATAAAGCAGTTTCAAGTTCTATCTCTATGGTTAGTTTGCTGTTGATGTAGCCCTAAGCAGAGACTGGCGAGAATCACTTTCATGGAAAGGGCCTGCCAAGCTTCCAAAAAACTACGAGTTGCCTGAAATCTCAGCACACACTTTTTCACCCAATCTTGATGAATCTTTCAGGTAATGATCAGTACAGCAATCCCACTTGGCTCGCCAAATTTCGTTCTTCTAGGTTAAACCGTTCGTTGGCTGTAACCGGTTTCATTTTGAGGTTTCACTCTGTTTTCTCCTATAGGCATACATGTATTTGGAACTCTAAATCAAACACGGTTTGTGCTAGCTCTTTGAAACTTGACACAATAAAGCAGTTTCAAGTTCTATCTCTATGGTTTGTTTGCTGTTGATGTAGCCCTAAGCAGAGACTGGCGAGAATCACTTTCATGGAAAGGGCCTGCCAAGCTTCCAAAAAACTACGAGTTGCCTGAAATCTCAGAAAACACTTTTTCACCCAATCTTGATGAAACTTTCAGGTAATGATCCGTATACCAATCCCACTTGGCTCGCCAAATTTCGTTTTTCTAGGTTAAACCGTTCGTTGGCAGTAACCGGTTTCGTTTTGAGGTTTCACTTTTTTTTCTCCTATAGGGATACATGTATTTGGAACTCTAAATCAAACACGGTTAGTGCTAGCTCTTTGAAACTTGACACAATAAAGCACTTTCAAGTTCTATCTCTATGGTTTGTTTGCTGTTGATGTAGCCCTAAGCAGAGACTGGCGAGAATCACTTTCATGGAAAGGGCCTGCCAAGCTTCCAAAAAACTACGAGTTGCCTGAAATCTCAGCACACACTTTTTCACCCAATCTTGATGAAACTTTCAGGTAATGATCAGTACACCAATCCCACTTGGCTCGCCAAATTTTGTTCTTCTAGGTTAAACCGTTCGTTGGCAGTAACCGGTTTTATTTTGAGGTTTCACTCTGTTTTCTCCTATAGGGATACATGTATTTGGAACTCTAAATCAAACACGGTTTGTGCTAGCTCTTTGAAACTTGACACAATAAAGCAGTTTCAAGTTCTATCTCTATGGTTTCTTTGCTGTTGATGTAGCCCTAAGCAGAGACTGGCGAGAATCACTTTCATGGAAAGGGCCTGCCAAGCTTCCAAAAAACTAGGAGTTGCCTGAAATCTCAGCACACACTTTTTCACCCAATCTTGATGAAACTTTCAGGTAATGATCAGTACACCAATCCCACTTGGCTCGCCAAATTTCGTTCTTCTAGGTTAAACCGTTCATTGGCAGTAACCGGTTTCATTTTGACGTTTCACTCTGTTTTCTCCTATAGGGATACATGTATTTGGAACTCTAAATCAAACACGGTGTGTGCTAGCTCTTTGAAACTTGACACAATAAAGCAATTTCAAGTTCTATCTCTATGGTTTGTTTGCTGTTGATGTAGCCCTACACAGAGACTGGCGAGAATCACTTTCATGGAAAGGGCCTGCCAAGCTTCCAAAAAACTACGAGTTGCCTGAAATCTCAGCACACACTTTTTCACCCAATCTTGATGAAACGTTCAGGTAATGATCCGTACACCAATCCCACTTGGCTCGCCAAATTTCGTTCTTCTAGGTTAAACCGTTCGTTGGCAGTAACCGGTTTCGTTTTGAGGTTTCACTCTTTTTTCTCCTATAGGGATACAAGTATATGGAACTCTAAATCAAACACGGTTATTGCTAGTTCTTTGAAACCTGACACAATAAAGCAGTTTCAAGTTCTATCTCTATGGTTTGTTTGCTTTTGATGTAGCCCTAAGCAGAGACTGGCAGGAATCACTTTCATAAAAAGGGCCTGCCAAGCTTCCAAAAAACTACGAGTTGCCTGAAATCTCAGCACACACTTTTTTACCCAATCTTGATGAAACTTTCAGGTAATGATCACTACACCTATCCCACTTGTCTCGCCAAATTTTGTTCTTCTAGGTTAAACCGTTCGTTGTCAGTAACCGGTTTCAAATTGAGGTTTCAATCTGTTTTCTCCGATAGGGATACATGTATTTGGAACTCTAAATCAAACACGGTTTGTGCTAGCTCTTTGAAACTTGACACAATAAAGCAGTTTCAAGTTCTATCTCTATGGTTTGTTTGCTGTTGATGTAGCCCTAAGCAGAGACTGGCGAGAATCACTTTCATGGAAAGGGCCTGCCAAGCTTCCCAAAAACTACGAGTTGCCTGAAATCTCAGCACACACTTTTTCACCCAATCTTGATGAAACTTTCAGGTAATGATCAGTACACCAATCCCACTTGGCTCGCCAAATTTCGTTCTTCTAGGTTAAACCATTCGTTGGCTGTATCCGGTTTCATTTTGAGGTTTCACTCTGTTTTCTCCTATAGGGACACATGTATTTGGAACTCTAAATCAAACACGGTTTGTGCTAGCTCTTTGAAACTTGACACAACAAAGCAGTTTCAAGTTCTATCTCTATGGTTTGTTTGCTGTTGATGTAGCCCTAAGCAGAGACTGGCGAGAATCACTTTCATGGAAAGGGCCTGCCAAGCTTCCAAAAAACTACGAATTGCCTGAAATCTCAGCAAACAGTTTTTCACCCAATCTTGATGATACTTTCAGGTAATGATCAGTACACCAATCCCACTTGGCTCGCCAAATTTCGTTCTTCTAGGTTACACCGTTCGTTGGCAGTAACCGGTTTCATTTTGAGGTTTCACTCTGTTTTGTACTATAGGGATACATGTATTTGGAACTCTAAATCAAACACGGTTTGTGCTAGCTCTTTGAAACTTGACACAATAAAGCAGTTTCAAGTTCTATCTCTATGGTTTGTTTGCTGTTGATGTAGCCCTAAGCAGAGACTGGCGAGAATCACTTTCATGGAAAGGGCCTGCCAAGCTTCCAAAAAACTACGAGTTGCCTGAAATCTCAGCAAACACTTTTTCACCCAATCTTGATGATACTTTCAGGTAATGATCAGTACACCAATCCCACTTGGCTCGCCAAATTTCGTTCTTCTAGGTTAAACCATTCGTTGGCAGTATCCGGTTTCATTTTGAGGTTTCACTCTGTTTTCTCCTATAGGGATACATATATTTGGAACTCTAAATCAAACACGGTTTCTGCTAGCTCTTTGAAACCTGACACAAGAAAGCAGTTTCAAGTTCTATCTCTATGGTTTGTTTGCTGTTGATGTAGCCCTAAGCAGAGACTGGCGAGAATCACTTTCATTGAAAGGGCCTGCCACGCTTCCAAAAAACTATGAGTTGCCTGAAATCTCAGCAAACACTTTTTCACCCAATCTTGATGATACTTTCAGGTAATGATCAGTACACCAATCCCACTTGGCTCGCCAAATTTCGTTCTTCTAGGTTAAACCGTTCGTTGGCAGTAACCGGTTTCATTTTGAGGTTTCACTCTGTTTTCTCCTATAGGGATACATGTATTTGGAACTCTAAATCAAACACGGTTTGTGCTAGGTCTTTGAAACTTGACACAACAAAGCAGAAACAAGTTCTATCTTTATGGTTTGTTTGCTCTTGATGTAGCCCTAAGCAGAGACTGGCGAGAATCACTTTCAAGGAAAGGGCCTGCCAAGCTTCCAGAAAACTACGAGTTACCTGAAATCTCAGCACACACTTTTTCACCCAATCTTGATGAAACTTTCAGGTAATGATCAGTACACCAATCCCACTTGGCTCGCCAAATTTCGTTCTTCTAGGTTAAACCGTTCGTTGGCAGTAACCGGATACATTTTGAGGTTTCACTCTGTTTTCTCCTATAGGGATACATGTATTTGAAACTCTAAATCAAACACGGTTTGTGCTAGCTCTTTGAAACTTGACACAATAAAGCAGTTTCAAGTTCTATCTCTATGGTTTGTTTGCTGTTGATGTAGCCCTAAGCAGAGACTGGCGAGAATCACTTTCATGGAAAGGGCCTGCCAAGCTTCCAAAAAACTACGAGTTGTCTGAAATCTCAGCAATCACTTTTTCACCCAATCTTGATGATACTTTCAGGTAATGATCAGTACACCAATCCCACTTGGCTCGCCAAATTTCGTTCTTCTAGGTTAAACCGTTCGTTGGCTGTAACCGGTTTCATTTTGAGGTTTCACTCTGTTTTCTCCTATAGGGATACATGTATTTGGAACTCTAAATCAAACACGGTTTGTGCTAGCTCTTTGAAACTTGACACAACAAAGCAGAAACAAGTTCTATCTCTATGGTTTGTTTGCTGTTGATGTAGGCCTAAGCAGAGACTGGCGAGAATCACTTTCATGGAAAGGGCCTGCCAAGCTTCCAAAAAACTACGAGTTGCCTGAAATCTCAGCACACACTTTTTCACCCAATCTTGATGAAACTTTCAGGTAATGATCCATACACCAATTGCACTTGGCTCGCCAAATTTCGTTCTTCTAGGTTAAACCGTTCGTTGGCAGTAACCGGTTTCGTTTTGAGGTTTCACTCTTTTTTCTCCTATAGGGATACATGTATATGGAACTCTAAATCAAACACGGTTAGTGCTAGCTCTTTGAAACCTGACACAATAAAGCAGTTTCAAGTTCTATCTCTATGGTTTGTTTGCTGTTGATGTAGCCCTAAGCAGAGACTGGCGAGAATCATTTTCATAAAAAGGGCCGGCCAAGCTTCCAAAAAACTACGAGTTGCCTGAAATCTCAGCACACACTTTTTCACCCAATCTTGATGAAACTTTCAGGTAATGATCAGTACAAATATCCCACTTGTCTCGCCAAATTTTGTTCTTCTAGGTTAAACCGTTCGTTGTCAGTAACCTGTTTCAAATTGAGGTTTCAATCTGTTTTCTCCTATAGGGATACATGTATTTGGAACTCTAAATCAAACACGGTTTGTGCTAGCTCTTTGAAACTTGACACAATAAAGCAGTTTCAACTTCTATCTCTATGGTTTGTTTGCTGTTGATGTAGCCCTAAGCAGAGACTGGCGAGAATCACTTTCATGGAAAGGGCCTGCCAAGCTTCCAAAAAACTACGAGTTGCCTGAAATCTCAGCACACACTTTTTCACCCAATCTTGATGAAACTTTCAGGTAATGATCAGTACAGCAATCCCACTTGGCTCGCCAAATTTCGTTCTTCTAGGTTAAACCATTCGTTGGCTGTAACCGGTTTCATTTTGAGGTTTCACTCTGTTTTCTCCTATAGGGACACATGTATTTGGAACTCTAAATCAAACACGGTTTGTGCTGGCTCTTTGAAACTTGACACAACAAAGCAGTTTCAAGTTCTATCTCTATGGTTTGTTTGCTGTTGATGTAGCCCTAAGCAGAGACTGGCGAGAATCACTTTCATGGAAAGGGCCTGCCAAGCTTCCAAAAAACTACGAATTGCCTGAAATCTCAGCAAACACTTTTTCACCCAATCTTGATGATACTTTCAGGTAATGATCAGTACACCAATCCCACTTGGCTCGCCAAATTTCGTTCTTCTAGGTTACACCGTTCGTTGGCAGTAACCGGTTTCATTTTGAGGTTTCACTCTGTTTTGTCCTATAGGGATACATGTATTTGGAACTCTAAATCAAACACGGTTTGTGCTAGCTCTTTGAAACTTGACACAATAAAGCAGTTTCAACTTCTATCTCTATGGTTTGTTTGCTGTTGATGTAGCCCTAAGCAGAGACTGGCGAGAATCACTTTCATGGAAAGGGCCTGCCAAGCTTCCAAAAAACTACGAGTTGCCTGAAATCTCAGCAAACACTTTTTCACCCAATCTTGATGATACTTTCAGGTAATGGTCAGTACACCAATCCCACTTGGCACGCCAAATTTCGTTCTTCTAGGTTAAACCGTTCGTTGGCAGTATCCGGTTTCATTTTGAGGTTTCACTCTGTTTTCTCCTATAGGGATACATGTATTTGGAACTCTAAATCAAACACGGTTTCTGCTAGCTCTTTGAAACGTGACACAATAAAGCAGTTTCAAGTTCTATCTCTATGGTTTGTTTGCTGTTGATGTAGCCCTAAGCAGAGACTGGCGAGAATCACTTTCATGGAAAGGGCCTGCCAAGCTTCCAAAAAACTACGAGTTGCCTGAAATCTCAGAAAACACTTTTTCACCCAATCTTGATGAAACTTTCAGAAAATGATCAGTACACCAATCCCACTTGGTTCGCCAAATTTCGTTCTTCTAGGTTAAACCGTTCGTTGGCTGTAACCGGTTTCATTTTGAGGTTTCACTCTGTTTTCTCCTATAGGCATACATGTATTTGAAACTCTAAATCAAACACGGTTTGTGCTAGCTCTTTGAAACTTGACACAATAAAGCAGTTTCAAGTTCTATCTCTATGGTTTGTTTGCTGTTGATGTAGCCCTAAGCAGAGACTGGCGAGAATCACTTTCATTGAAAGGGCCAGCCACGCTTCCAAAAAACTACGAGTTGCCTGAAATCTCAGCAAACACTTTTTCACCCAATCTTGATGATACTTTCAGGTAATGATCAGTACACCAATCCCACTTGGCTCGCCAAATTTCGTTCTTCTAGGTTAAACCGTTCGTTGGCAGTAACCGGTTTCATTTTGAGGTTTCACTCTGTTTTCTCCCATAGGGATACATGTATTTGGAACTCTAAATCAAACACGGTTTGTGCTAGCTCTTTGAAACTTGACACAACAAAGCAGAAACAAGTTCTATCTCTATGGTTTGTTTGCTGTTGATGTAGCCCTAAGCAGAGACTGGCGAGAATCACTTTCATGGAAAGGGCCTGCCAAGCTTCCAAAAAACTACGACTTGCCTGAAATCTCAGCAAACACTTTTTCACCCAATCTTGATGATACTTTCAGGTAATGATCAGTACACCAATCCCACTTGGCTCGCCAAATTTCGTTCTTCTAGGTTACACCGTTCGTTGGCAGTAACCGGTTTCATTTTGATGTTTCACTCTGTTTTCTCCTATAGGGATACTTGTATTTGGAACTCTAAATCAAACACGGTTTGTGCTAGCTCTTTGAAACTTGACACAATAAAGCAGTTTCAAGTTCTATCTCTATGGTTTGTTTGCTGTTGATGTAGCCCTAAGCAGAGACTGGCGAGAATCACTTTCATGGAAAGGGCATGCCAAGCTTCCAAAAAACTACGAGTTGCCTGAAATCTCAGCACACACTTTTTCACCCAATCTTGATGATACTTTCAGGTAATGATCAGTACACCAATCCCACTTGGGTCGCCAAATTTAGTTCTTCTAGGTTAAAACCGTTCGTTGGCAGTAACCGGTTTCATTTTGAGGTTTCACTTGTTTTCTCCTATAGGGATACATGTATTTGGAACTCTAAATCAAACACGGTTTGTGCTATCTCTTTGAAACTTGACACAATAAAGCAGTTTCAAGTTCTATCTCTATGGTTTGTTTGCTGTTGATGTAGCCCTACGCAGAGACTGGCAAGAATCACTTTCATGGAAAGGGCCTGCCAAGCCTCCAAAAAACTACGAGTTGCCTGAAATCTCAGAAAACACTTTTTCACCCAATCTTGATGATACTTTCAGGTAATGATCAGTACACCAATCCCACTTGGCTCGCCAAATTTCGTTCTTCTAGGTTAATCCGTTCGTTGGCAGTAACCGGTTTAGTTTTGAGGTTTCACTCTTTTTTCTCCTATAGGGATACATGTATTTGGAACTCTAAATCAAACACGGTTTGTGCTAGCTCTTTGAAACTTGACCCAATAAAGCAGTTTCAAGTTCTATCTCTATGGTTTGTTTGCTGTTGATGTAGCCCTAAGCAGAGACTGGCGAGAATCACTTTCAAGGAAAGGGCCTGCCAAGCTTCCAAAAAACTACGAGTTACCTGAAATCTCAGCACACACTTTTTCACCCAATCTTGATGAAACTTTCAGGTAATGATCAGTACACCAATCCCACTTGGCTCGCCAAATTTCGTTCTTCTAGGTTAAACCGTTCGTTGGCAGTAACCGGATACATTTTGAGGTTTCACTCTGTTTTGTCCTATAGGGATACATGTATTTGGAACTCTAAATCAAACACGGTTTGTGCTAGCTCTTTGAAACTTGACACAATAAAGCAGTTTCAACTTCTATCTCTATGGTTTGTTTGCTGTTGATGTAGCCCTAAGCAGAGACTGGCGAGAATCACTTTCATGGAAAGGGCCTGCCAAGCTTCCAAAAAACTACGAGTTGCCTGAAATCTCAGCACACACTTTTTCACCCAATCTTGATGAAACTTTCAGGTAATGATCCGTACACCAATCCCACTTGGCTCGCCAAATTTCGTTCTTCTAGGTTAAACCGTTCGTTGGCAGTAACCGGTTTCGTTTTGAGGTTTCACTCTTTTTTCTCCTATAGGGATACATGTATATGGAACTCTAAATCAAACACGGTTAGTGCTAGCTCTTTAAAACCTGACACAATAAAGCAGTTTCAAGTTCTATCTCTATGGTTTGTTTGCTGTTGATGTAGCCCTAAGCAGAGACTGGCGAGAATCACTTTCATAAAAAGGGCCTACCAAGCTTCCAAAAAACTACGAGTTGCCTGAAATCTCAGCACACACTTTTTCACCCAATCTTGATGAAACTTTCAGGTAATGATCAGTTCACCTATCCCACTTGTCTCGCCAAATTTTGTTCTTCTAGGTTAAACCGTTCGTTGTCAGTAACCGGTTTCAAATTGAGGTTTCAATCTGTTTTCTCCTATAGGGATACATGTATTTGGAACTCTAAATCAAACACGGTTTGTGCTAGCTCTTTGAAACTTGACACAATAAAGCAGTTTCAACTTCTATCTCTATGGTTTGTTTGCTGTTGATGTAGCCCTAAGCAGAGACTGGCGAGAATCACTTTCATGGAAAGGGCCTGCCAAGCTTCCAAAAAACTACGAGTTGCCTGAAATCTCAGCACACACTTTTTCACCCAATCTTGATGAAACTTTCAGGTAATGATCAGTACAGCAATCCCACTTGGCTCGCCAAATTTCGTTCTTCTAGGTTAAACCATTCGTTGGCTGTAACCGGTTTCATTTTGAGGTTTCACTCTGTTTTCTCCTATAGGGACACATGTATTTGGAACTCTAAATCAAACACGGTTTGTGCTAGCTCTTTGAAACTTGACACAACAAAGCAGTTTCAAGTTCTATCTCTATGGTTTGTTTGCTGTTGATGTAGCCCTAAGCAGAGACTGGCGAGAATCACTTTCATGGAAAGGGCCTGCCAAGCTTCCAAAAAACTACGAATTGCCTGAAATCTCAGCAAACACTTTTTCACCCAATCTTGATGATACTTTCAGGTAATGATCAGTACACCAATCCCACTTGGCTCGCCAAATTTCGTTCTTCTAGGTTACACCGTTCGTTGGCAGTAACCGGTTTCATTTTGAGGTTTCACTCTGTTTTGTCCTATAGGGATACATGTATTTGGAACTCTAAATCAAACATGGTTTGTGCTAGCTCTTTGAAACTTGACACAATAAAGCAGTTTCAAGTTCTATCTCTATGGTTTGTTTGCTGTTGATGTAGCCCTAAGCAGAGACTGGCGAGAATCACTTTCATGGAAAGGGCCTGCCAAGCCTCCAAAAAACTACGAGTTGCCTGAAATCTCAGAAAACACTTTTTCACCCAATCTTGATGAAACTTTCTGGTAATGATCCATACAGCAATCCCACTTGGGTCGCCAAATTTCGATCTTCTAGGTTAAACCGTTAGTTGGCAGTAACCGGTTTCATTTTGAGGTTTCACTCTGTTTTCTCCTATAGGGATACATGTATTTGGAACTCTAAATCAAACACGGTTTGTGCTAGCTCTTTGAAACTTGACACAATAAAGCACTTTCAAGTTCTATCTCTATGGTTTGTTTGCTGTTGATGTAGCCCTAAGCAGAGACTGGCGAGAATCACTTTCATGGAAAGGGCCTACCAAGCTTCCAAAAACTACGAGTTGCCTGAAATCTCAGCACACACTGTTTCACCCAATCTTTATGAAACTTTCAGGTAATGATCAGTACACCAATCCCACTTGACTCGGCAAATTTTGTTCTTCTAGGTTAAACCGTTCGTTGGCAGTAACCGGTTTCATTTTGAGGTTTCACTCTGTTTTCTCCTATAGGGATACATGTATTTGGAACACTAAATCAAACACGGTTTGTGCTAGCTCTTTGAAACTTGACACAATAAAGCAGTTTCAAGTTCTATCTCTATGGTTTGTTTGCTGTTGATGTAGCCCTAAGCAGAGACTGGCGAGAATCACTTTCATGGAAAGGGCCTGCCAAGCTTCCAAAACACTACGAGTTGCCTGAAATATCAGCACACACTTTTTCACCCAATCTTGATGAAACTTTCAGGTAATGATCAGTAGAACAATCCCACTTGGCTTGCCAAATTTCGTTCTTCTAGGTTAAACCGTTCGTTGGCTGTAACCGGTTTTATTTTGAGGTTTCACTCTGTTTTCTCCTATAGGGTACATGTATTTGGAACTCTAAATCAAACACGGTTTGTGCTAGCTCTTTGAAACTTGACACAATAAAGCAGTATCAAGTTCTATCTCTATGGTTTGTTTGCTGTTGATGTAGCCCTAAGCAGAGACTGGCGAGAATAACTCTCATGGAAAGTCCCTGCCAAGCTTCCAAAAAACTACGAGTTGCCTGAAATCTCAGCAAACACTTTTTCACCCAATCTTTATGAAACTTTCAGGTAATGATCAGTACACCAATCCCACTTGGCTCGCCAAATTTCGTTCTTCTAGGTTAAACCGTTCGTTGGCTGTAACCGGTTTCATTTTGAGGTTTCACTCTGTATTCTCCTATTGGGAAACATGTATTTGGAACTCTAAATCAAACACGGTTTGTGCTAGCTCTTTGAAACTTGACACAATAAAGCAGTTTCAAGTTCTATCTCTATGGTTTGTTTGCTGTTGATGTAGCCCTAAGCAGAGACTGGCGAGAATCACTTTCATGGAAAGGTCCTGCCAAGCTTCCAAAAAACTACGAGTTGCCTGAAATCTCAGCAAACACTTTTTCACCCAATCTGATGATACTTTTAGGTAATGATGAGTACACCAATCCCACTTGGCTCGCCAAATTTCGTTCTTCTAGGTTAAACCGTTCGTTGGCTGTAACCGGTTTCATTTTGAGGTTTCACTCTGTTTTCTCCTAAAGGCATACATGTATTTGGAACTCTAAATCAAACACGGTTTGTGCTAGCTCTTTGAAACTTGACACAATAAAGCAGTTTCAAGTTCTTTCTCTATGGTTTGTTTGCTGTTGATGTAGCCCTAAGCAGAGACTGGCGAGAATCCATTTCATGGAAAGGGCCTGCCAAGCTTACAAAAAACTACGAGTTGCCTGAAATCTCAGAAAACACTTTTTCACCCAACCTTGATGAAACTTTCAGGTAATGATCCGTACACCAATCCCACTTGGCTCGCCAAATTTCGTTTTTCTAGGTTAAACCGTTCGTTGGCAGTAACCGGTTTCGTTTTGAGGTTTCACTTTTTTTCTCCTATAGGGATACATGTATTTGGAACTCTAAATCAAACACGGTTAGTGCTAGCTCTTTGAAACTTGACACAATAAAGCACTTTCAAGTTCTATCTCTATGGTTTGTTTGCTGTTGATGTAGCCCTAAGCAGAGACTGGCGAGAATCACTTTCATGGAAAGGGCCTACCAAGCTTCCAAAAACTACGAGTTGCCTGAAATCTCAGCACACACTTTTTCACCCAATCTTGATGAAACTTTCAGGTAATGATCAGTACACCAATCCCACTTGACTCGGCAAATTTTGTTCTTCTAGGTTAAACCGTTCGTTGGCAGTAACCGGTTTCATTTTGAGGTTTCACTCTGTTTTCTCCTATAGGGATACATGTATTTGGAACACTAAATCAAACATGGTTTGTGCTAGCTCTTTGAAACTTGACACAATAAAGCAGTTTCAAGTTCTATCTCTATGGTTTGTTTGCTGTTGATGTAGCCCTAAGCAGAGACTGGCGAGAATCACTTTCATGGAAAGGGCCTGCCAAGCTTCCAAAACACTACGAGTTGCCTGAAATCTCAGCACACACTTTTTCACCCAATCTTGATGAAACTTTCAGGTAATGATCAGTACACCAATCCCACTTGGCTCGCCAAATTTCATTCTTCTAGGTTAAGCCGTTCGTTGGCAGTAACCGGTTTCATTTTGAGGTTTCACTCTGTTTTCTCCTATAGGGATACATGTATTTGGAACTCTAAATCAAACACGGTTTGTGCTAGCTCTTTGAAACTTGACACAATAAAGCACTTTCAAGTTCTATCTCTATGGTTTGTTTGCTGTTGATGTAGCCCTAAGCAGAGACTGGCGAGAATCACTTTCATGGAAAGGGCCTGCCAAGCTTCCAAAAAACTACGAGTTGCCTGAAATCTCAGCACAAACTTTTTCACCCAAACTTGATGAAACTTTCACGTAATGATCAGTACACCAATCCCACTTGGCTCGCCAAATTTCGTTCTTCTAGGTTAAAGCGTTCGTTGGCAGTAACCGGTTTCATTTTGAGGTTTCACTCTGTTTTCTCCTAACTTGGCTCGCCAAATTTCGTTCTTCCTGGTTAAACCGTTCATTGGCAGTAACCGGTTTCATTTTGAGGTTTCACTCTGTTTTCTCCTATAGGGATACATGTATTTGGAACTCTAAATCAAACACGGTTTGTGCTAGCTCTTTGAAACTTGACACAATAAAGCAGTTTCAAGTTCTATCTCTATGGTTTGTTTGCTGTTGATGTAGCCCTAAGCAGAGACTGGCGAGAATCACTTTCATAAAAAGGGCCTGCCAAGCTTCCAAAAAACTACAAGTTGCCCGAAATCTCAGCACACACTTTTTCACCCAATCTTGATGAAACTTTCAGGTAATGATCAGAACACCAATCCCACTAGGATCGCCAAATTTCGTTCTTCTAGGTTAAACCGTTCGTTGGCAGTAACCGGTTTCATTTTGAGGTTTCACTCTGTTTTCTCCTATAGGGATACATGTATTTGGAACTCTAAATCAAACACGGTTTGTGCTAGCTCTTTGAAACTTGACACAATAAAGCAGTTTCAAGTTCTATCTCTATGGTTTGTTTGCTGTTGATGTAGCCCTAAGCAGAGACTGGCGAGAATCACTTTCATGGAAAGGGCCTGCCAAGCTTCCAAAAAACTACGAGTTGCCTGAAATCTCAGCACACACTTTTTCACCCAATCTTGATGAAACTTTCAGGTAATGATCAGTACACCAATCCCACTTGGCTCGCCAAATTTCGTTCTTCCAGTTTAAACCGTTCGTTGGCAGTAATCGGTTTCATTTTGAGGTTTCATTCTGTTTTCTTACATGTATTTGGAACTCTAAATCAAACACGGTTTGTGCTAGCTCTTTGAAACTTGACACAATAAAGCAGTTTCAAGTTCTATCTCTATGGTTTGTTTGTTGTTGATGTAGCCCTAAGCAGAGACTGGCGAGAATCACTTTCATGGAAAGGGCCTGCCAAGCTTCCAAAAAACTACGAGTTGCCCGAAATCTCAGCACACACTTTTTCACCCAATCTTGATGAAACTTTCAGGTAATGATCAGTACACCAATCCCACTTGGCTCGCCAAATTTCGTTCTTCCTGGTTAAACCGTTCGTTGGCAGTAACCGGTTTCATTTTGAGGTTTCACTCTGTTTTCTCCTATAGAGATACATGTATTTGGAACTCTAAATCAAACACGGTTTGTGCTAGCTCTTTGAAACTTGACACAATAAAGCAGTTTAAAGTTCTATCTCTATGGTTTGTTTGCTGTTGATGTAGCCCTAAGCAGAGACTGGCGAGAATCACTTTCATCCAAAGGGCCTGCCAAGCTTCCAAAAAACTATGAGTTGCCTGAAATCTCAGCACACCCTTTTTCACCCAATCTTGATGAAACTTTCAGGTAATGATCAGTACACCAATCCCACTTGGCTCGCCAAATTTCGTTCTTCCTGGTTAAACTGTTCGTTGGCAGTAACCGGTTTCATTTTGAGGTTTCACTCTGTTTTCTCCTATAGGGATACATGTATTTGGAACTCTAAATCAAACACGGTTTGTGCTAGCTCTTTGAAACTTGACACAATAAAGCAGTTTCAAGTTCTATCTCTATGGTTTGTTTGCTGTTGATGTAGCCCTAAGCAGAGACTGGCGAGATTCACTTTCATGGAAAGGGCCTGCCAAGCTCCAAAAAACTACGAGATGCCTGAAATCTCAGCACACCCTTTTTCACCCAATCTTGATGAAACTTTCAGGTAATGATCAGTACACCAATCCCACTTGGCTCGCCAAATTTCGTTCTTCTAAGTTAAACCGTTCGTTGGCAGTAACCGGTTTCATTTTGAGGTTTCACTCTGTTTTCTCCTATAGGGATACATGTATTTGGAACTCTAAATCAAACACGGTTTGTGCTAGCTCTTTGAAACTTGACACAATAAAGCAGTTTCAAGTTCTATCTCTATGGTTTGTTTGCTGTTGATGTAGCCCTAAGCAGAGACTGGCGAGAATCACTTTCATGAAAAGGGCCTGCCAAGCTTCCAAAAAACTATGAGTTGCCTGAAATCTCAGCACACCCTTTTTCACCCAATCTTGATGAAACTTTCAGGTAATGATCAGTACACCAATCCCACTTGGCTCGCGAAATTTCGTTCTTCTAGGTTAAACCGTTCATTGGCAGTAACCGATTTCATTTTGAAGTTTCACTCTGTTTTCTCCTATAGGGATACATGTATTTGGAACTCTAAATCAAACACGGTTTGTGCTAGCTCTTTGAAACTTGACACAATAAAGCAGTTTCAAGTTCTATCTCTATGGTTTGTTTGCTGTTGATGTAGCCCTAAGCAGAGACTGGCGAGAATCACTTTCATGGAAAGGGCCTGCCAAGCTTCCAAAAAACTACGAGTTGCCTGAAATCTCAGCACACACTTTTTCACCCAATCTTGATGAAACTTTCAGGTAATGATCAGTACACCAATCCCACTTGACTCGCCAAATTTCGTTCTTCAAGGTTAAACCGTTCGTTGGCAGTAACCGGTTTCATTTTGAGGTTTCACTCTGCTTTCTCCTATAGGGATACATTTATTTGGAACTCTAAATCAAACTCGGTTTGTGCTAGCTCTTTGAAACTTGACACAATAAAGCAGTTTCAAGTTCTATCTCTATGGTTTGTTTGCTGTTGATGTAGCCCTAAGCAGAGACTGGCGAGATTCACTTTCATGGAAAGGGCCTGCCAAGCTCCAAAAAACTACGAGATGCCTGAAATCTCAGCACACCCTTTTTCACCCAATCTTGATGAAACTTTCAGGTAATGATCAGTACACCAATCCCCCTTGGCTCGCCAAATTTCGTTCTTCTAAGTTAAACCGTTCGTTGGCAGTAACCGGTTTCATTTTGAGGTTTCACTCTGTTTTCTCCTATAGGGATACATGTATTTGGAACTCTAAATCAAACACGGTTTGTGCTAGCTCTTTGAAACTTGACACAATAAAGCAGTTTCAAGTTCTATCTCTATGGTTTGTTTGCTGTTGATGTAGCCCTAAGCAGAGACTGGCGAGAATCACTTTCATGAAAAGGGCCTGCCAAGCTTCCAAAAAACTATGAGTTGCCTGAAATATCAGCACACACTTTTTCACCCAATATTGATGAAGCTTTCAGGTAATGATCAGTACACCAATCCCACTTGGCTCGCGAAATTTCGTTCTTCTAGGTTAAACCGTTCGTTGGCAGTAACCGATTTCATTTTGAAGTTTCACTCTGTTTTCTCCTATAGGGATACATGTATTTGGAACTCTAAATCAAACACGGTTTGTGCTAGCTCTTTGAAACTTGACACAATAAAGCAGTTTCAAGTTCTATCTCTATGGTTTGTTTGCTGTTGATGTAGCCCTAAGCAGAGACTGGCGAGAATCACTTTCATGGAAAGGGCCTGCCAAGCTTCCAAAAAACTACGAGTTGCCTGAAATCTCAGCAAACACTTTTTCACCCAATCTTGATGAAACTTTCAGGTAATGATCCGTACACCAATCCCACTTGGCTCGCCAAATTTCGTTCTTCTAGGTTAAACCGTTCGTTGGCAGTAACCGGTTGAATTTTGAGGTTTCACTCTGTTTTCTCCTATAGGGATACATGTATTTGGAACTTTAAATCAAACACGGTTTGTGCTAGCTCTTTGAAACTTGACACAATAAAGCAGTTTCAAGTTCTATCTCTATGGTTTTTTGCTGTTGATGTAGCCCTAAGCAGAGACTGGCGAGAATCACTTTCATGGAAAGGGCCTGCCAAGCTTCCAAAAAACTACGAGTTGCCTAAAATCTCAGCAAACACTTTTTCACCCAATCTTGATGAAACTTTCAGGTAATGATCAGTACACCAATCCCACTTGGCTCGCCAAATTTCGTTCTTCTAGGTTAAACCGTTCGTTGGCAGTAACCGGTTTCATTTGGAGGTTTCACTCTGTTTTCTCCTATAGGGATACATGTATTTGGAACTCTAAATCAAACACGGTTTGTGCTAGCCCTTTGAAACTTGACAAAATAAAGCAGTTTCAAGTTCTATCTCTATGGTTTGTTTGCTGTTGATGTAGCCCTAAGCAGAGACTGGCGAGAATCACTTTCATCGAAAGGGCCTGCCAAGCTTCCAAAAAACTACGAGTTGCCTGAAATCTCAGCACACCCTTTTTCACCCAATCTTGATGAAACTCTCAGGTAATGATCAGTACACCAATCCCACTTGGCTCGCCAAATTTCGTTCTTCCTGGTTAAACCGTTCATTAGCAGTAACCGGTTTCATTTTGAGGTTTCACTCTGTTTTCTCCTATAGGGATACATGTATTTGGAACTCTAAATCAAACACGGTTTGTGCTAGCTCTTTGAAACTTGACACAATAAAGCAGTTTCAAGTTCTATCTCTATGGTTTGTTTGCTGTTGATGTAGCCCTAAGCAGAGACTGGCGAGAATCACTTTCATAAAAAGGGCCTGCCAAGCTTCCAAAAAACTACGAGTTGCCCGAAATCTCAGCACACACTTTTTCACCCAATCTTGATGAAACTTTCAGGTAATGATCAGTACACCAATCCCACTAGGATCGCCAAATTTCGTTCTTCTAGGTTAAACCGTTCGTTGGCAGTAACCGGTTTCATTTTGAGGTTTCACTCTGTTTTCTCCTATAGGGATACATGTATTTGGAACTCTAAATCAAACACGGTTTGTGCTAGCTCTTTGAAACTTGACACAATAAAGCAGTTTCAAGTTCTATCTCTATGGTTTGTTTGCTGTTGATGTAGCCCTAAGCAGAGACTGGCGAGAATCACTTTCATGGAAAGGGCCTGCCAAGCTTCCAAAAAACTACGAGTTGCCTGAAATCTCAGCACACACTTTTTCACCCAATCTTGATGAAACTTTCAGGTAATGATCAGTACACCAATCCCACTTGGCTCGCCAAATTTCGTTCTTCCAGTTTAAACCGTTCGTTGGCAGTAATCGGTTTCATTTTGAGGTTTCATTCTGTTTTCTCCTATAGAGATACATGTATTTGGAACTCTAAATCAAACACGGTTTGTGCTAGCTCTTTGAAACTTGACACAATAAAGCAGTTTCAAGTTCTATCTCTATGGTTTGTTTGCTGTTGATGTAGCCCTAAGCAGAGACTGGCGAGAATCACTTTCATGGAAAGGGCCTGCCAAGCTTCCAAAAAACTACGAGTTGCCCGAAATCTCAGCACACACTTTTTCACCCAATCTTGATGAAACTTTCAGGTAATGATCAGTACACCAATCCCACTTGGCTCGCCAAATTTCGTTCTTCTAGGTTAAACCGTTCGTTGGCAGTAACCGGTTTTATTTTGAGGTTTCACTCTGCTTTCTCCTATAGGGATACATTTATTTGGAACTCTAAATCAAACTCGGTTTGTGCTAGCTCTTTGAAACTTGACACAATAAAGCAGTTTCAAGTTCTATCTCTATGGTTTGTTTGCTGTTGATGTAGCGCTAAGCAGAGACTGGCGAGAATCACTTTCATCCAAAGGGCCTGCCAAGCTTCCAAAAAACTACGAGTTGCCTGAAATCTCAGCACACCCTTTTTCACCCAATCTTGATAAAACTTTCAGGTAATGATCAGTACACCAATCCCACTTGGCTCGCCAAATTTCGTTCTTCTAGGTTAAACCGTTCGTTGGCAGTAACCGGTTTCATTTTGAGGTTTCACTCTGTTTTCTCCTATAGGGATACATGTATTTGGAACTCTAAATCAAACACGGTTTGTGCTAGCTCTTTGAAACTTGACACAATAAAGCAGTTTCAAGTTCTATCTCTAGGTTTGTTTGCTGTTGATGTAGCCCTAAGCAGAGACTGGCGAGAATCACTTTCATGAAAAGGGCCTGCCAAGCTTCCAAAAAACTATGAGTTGCCTGAAATCTCAGCACACACTTTTTCACCCAATCTTGATGAAACTTTCAGGTAATGATCAGTACACCAATCCCACTTGGCTCGCGAAATTTCGTTCTTCTAGGTTAAACCGTTCGTTGGCAGTAACCGGTTTCATTTTGAGGTTTCACTCTGCTTTCTCCTATAGGGATACATTTATTTGGAACTCTAAATCAAACTCGGTTTGTGCTAGCTCTTTGAAACTTGACACAATAAAGCAGTTTCAAGTTCTATCTCTATGGTTTGTTTGCTGTTGATGTAGCCCTAAGCAGAGAATGGCGAGAATCACTTTCATGGAAAGGGCCTGCCAAGCTCCAAAAAACTACGAGATGCCTGAAATCTCAGCACACCCTTTTTCACCCAATCTTGATGAAACTTTCAGGTAATGATCAGTACACCAATCCCACTTGGCTCGCCAAATTTCGTTCTTCTAGGTTAAACCGTTCGTTGGCAGTAACCGGTTTCATTTTGAGGTTTCACTCTGTTTTCTCCTATAGAGATACATGTATTTGGAACTCTAAATCAAACACGGTTTGTGCTAGCTCTTTGAAACTTGACACAATAAAGCAGTTTCAAGTTCTATCTCTATGGTTTGTTTGCTGTTGATGTAGCCCTAAGCAGAGACTGGCGAGAATCACTTTCATGAAAAGGGCCTGCCAAGCTTCCAAAAAACTATGAGTTGCCTGAAATCTCAGCACACACTTTTTCACCCAATATTGATGAAACTTTCAGGTAATGATCAGTACACCAATCCCACTTGGCTCGCGAAATTTCGTTCTTCTAGGTTAAACCGTTCGTTGGCAGTAACCGATTTCATTTTGAAGTTTCACTCTGTTTTCTCCTATAGGGATACATGTATTTGGAACTCTAAATCAAACACGGTTTGTGCTAGCTCTTTGAAACTTGACACAATAAAGCAGTTTCAAGTTCTATCTCTATGGTTTGTTTGCTGTTGATGTAGCCCTAAGCAGAGACTGGCGAGAATCACTTTCATGGAAAGGGCCTGCCAAGCTTCCAAAAAACTACGAGTTGCCTGAAATCTCAGCAAACACTTTTTCACCCAATCTTGATGAAACTTTCAGGTAATGATCAGTACACCAATCCCACTTGGCTCGCCAAATTTCGTTCTTCTAGGTTAAACCGTTCGTTGGCAGTAACCGGTTGCATTTTGAGGTTTCATTCTGTTTTCTCCTATAGGAATACATGTATTTGGAACTTTAAATCAAACACGGTTTGTGCTAGCTCTTTGAAACTTGACACAATAAAGCAGTTTCAAGTTCTATCTGTATGGTTTTTTGCTGTTGATGTAGCCCTAAGCAGAGACTGGCGAGAATCACTTTCATGGAAAGGGCCTGCCAGCTTCCAAAAAACTACGAGTTGCCTAAAATCTCAGCAAACACTTTTTCACCCAATCTTGATGAAACTTTCAGGTAATGATCAGTACACCAATCCCACTTGGCTCGCCAAATTTCGTTCTTCTAGGTTAAACCGTTCGTTGGCAGTAACCGGTTTCATTTTGATGTTTCACTCTGTTTTCTCCTATAGGGATACATGTATTTGGAACTCTAAATCAAACACGGTTTGTGCTAGCTCTTTGAAACTTGACACAATAAAGCAGTTTCAAGTTCTATCTCTATGGTTTGTTTGCTGTTGATGTAGCCCTAAGCAGAGACTGGCGAGAATCACTTTCATGGAAAGGGCCTGCCAGCTTCCAAAAAACTACGAGTTGCCTAAAATCTCAGCAAACACTTTTTCACCCAATCTTGATGAAACTTTCAGGTAATGATCAGTACACCAATCCCACTTGGCTCGCCAAATTTCGTTCTTCTAGGTTAAACCGTTCGTTGGCAGTAACCGGTTTCATTTTGATGTTTCACTCTGTTTTCTCCTATAGGGATACATGTATTTGGAACTCTAAATCAAACACGGTTTGTGCTAGCTCTTTGAAACTTGACACAATAAAGCAGTTTCAAGTTCTATCTCTATGGTTTGTTTGCTGTTGATGTAGCCCTAAGCAGAGACTGGCGAGAATCACTTTCATCGAAAGGGCCTGCCAAGCTTCCAAAAAACTACGAGTTGCCTGAAATCTCAGCACACCCTTTTTCACCCAATCTTGATGAAACTTTCAGGTAATGATCAGTACACCAATCCCACTTGGCTCGCCAAATTTCGTTCTTCCTGGTTAAACCGTTCATTGGCAGTAACCGGTTTCATTTTGAGGTTTCACTCTGTTTTCTCCTATAGGGATACATGTATTTGGAACTCTAAATCAAACACGGTTTGTGCTAGCTCTTTGAAACTTGACACAATAAAGCAGTTTCAAGTTCTATCTCTATGGTTTGTTTGCTGTTGATGTAGCCCTAAGCAGAGACTGGCGAGAATCACTTTCACCCAAAGGGCCTGCCAAGCTTCCAAAAAACTACGAGTTGCCTGAAATCTCAGCACACCCTTTTTCACCCAATCTTGATGAAACTTTCAGGTAATGATCAGTACACCAATCCCACTTGGCTCGCCAAATTTCGTTCTTCTAGGTTAAACCGTTCGTTGGCAGTAACCGGTTTCATTTTGAGGTTTCACTCTGTTTTCTCCTATAGGGATACATGTATTTGGAACTCTAAATCAAACACGGTTTGTGCTAGCTCTTTGAAACTTGACACAATAAAGCAGTTTCAAGTTCTATCTCTATGGTTTGTTTGCTGTTGATGTAGCCCTAAGCAGAGACTGGCGAGAATCACTTTCATGAAAAGGGCCTGCCAAGCTTCCAAAAAACTATGAGTTGCCTGAAATCTCAGCACACACTTTTTCACCCAATCTTGATGAAACTTTCAGGTAATGATCAGTACACCAATCCCACTTGGCTCGCGAAATTTCGTTCTTCTAGGTTAAACCGTTCGTTGGCAGTAACCGATTTCATTTTGAAGTTTCACTCTGTTTTCTCCTATAGGGATACATGTATTTGGAACTCTAAATCAAACACGGTTTGTGCTAGCTCTTTGAAACTTGACACAATAAAGCAGTTTCAAGTTCTATCTCTATGGTTTGTTTGCTGTTGATGTAGCCCTAAGCAGAGACTGGCGAGAATCACATTCATGGAAAGGGCCTGCCAAGCTTCCAAAAAACTACGAGTTGCCTGAAATCTCAGCAAACACTTTTTCACCCAATCTTGATGAAACTTTCAGGTAATGATCCGTACACCAATCCCACTTGGCTCGCCAAATTTCGTTCTTCTAGGTTAAACCGTTCGTTGGCAGTAACCGATTTCATTTTGAGGTTTCACTCTGTTTTCTCCTATAGGGATACATGTATTTGGAACTCTAAATCAAACACGGTTTGTGCTAGCTCTTTGAAACTTGACACAATAAAGCAGTTTCAAGTTCTATCTCTATGGTTTGTTTGCTGTTGATGTAGCCCTAAGCAGAGACTGGCGAGAAACACTTTCATGGAAAGGGCCTGCAAAGCTTCCAAAAAACTACGAGTTGCCCGAAATCTCAGCACACCCTTTTTCACCCAATCTTGATGAAACTTTCAGGTAATGATCAGTACACCAATCCCACTTGGCTCGCCAAATTTCGTTCTTATAGGTTAAACCGTTCATTGGCAGTAACCGGTTTCATTTTGAGGTTTCACTCTGTTTTCTCCTATAGGGATACATGTATTTGGAACTCTAAATCAAACACGGTTTGTGCTAGCTCTTTGAAACTTGACACAATAAAGCAGTTTCAAGTTCTATCTCTATGGTTTGTTTGCTGTTGATGTAGCCCTAAGCAGAGACTGGCGAGAATCACTTTCATGGAAAGGGCCTGCCAAGCTTCCAAAAAACTACGAGTTGCCTGAAATCTCAGCACACCCTTTTTCACCCAATCTTGATGAAACTTTCAGGTAATGATCAGTACACCAATCCCACTTGGCTTGCCAAATTTCGTTCTTCTAGGTTAAACCGTTCATTGGCAGTAACCGGTTTCATTTTGAGGTTTCACTCTGTTTTCTCCTATAGGGATACATGTATTTGGAACTCTAAATCAAACACGGTTTGTGCTAGCTCTTTGAAACTTGACAAAATAAAGCAGTTTCAAGTTCTATCTCTATGGTTTGTTTGCTGTTGATGTAGACCTAAGCAGAGACAGGCGAGAATCACTTTCATGGAAAGGGCCTGCCAAGCTTCCAAAAAACTACGAGTTGCCTGAAATCTCAGCACACCCTTTTTCACCCAATCTTGATGAAACTCTCAGGTAATGATCAGTACACCAATCCCACTTGGCTCACCAAATTTCGTTCTCCTAGGTTAAACCGTTCGTTGGCAGTAAACGGTTTCATTTTGAGGTTTCACTCTGTTTTCTCCTATAGGGATACATGTATTTGGAACTCTAAATCAAACACGGTTTGTGGTAGCTCTTTGAAACTTGACACAATAAAAGAGTTTCAAGTTCTATCTCTATGGTTTCTTTGCTCTTGATATAGCCCTAAGCAGAGACTGGCGAGAATCACTTTCATGGAAAGGGCCTGCCAAGCTTCCCAAAAACTGCGAGTTGCCTGAAATCTCAGCACACACTTTTTCTCCCAATCTTGATGAAACTTTCAGTTAATGATCAGTACACCAATCCCACTTGGCTCGCCAAATTTCGTTCTTCTAGGTTAAACCGTTCGTTGGCAGTAACCGGTTTCATTTTGAGGTTTCACTCTGTTTTCTCCTATAGGGATACATGTATTTGGAACTCTAAATCAAACACGGTTTGTGCTAGCTCTTTGAAACTTGACACAATAAAGCAGTTTCAAGTTCTATCTCTATGGTTTGTTTGCTGTTGATGTAGCCCTAAGCAGAGACTGGCGAGAATCACTTTCATGGAAAGGGCCTGCCAAGCTTCCAAAAAACTACGAGTTGCCCGAAATCTCAGCACACCCTCTTTTACTCAATCTTGATGAAAGTTTCAGGTAATGATCAGAACACCAATCCCACTTGGCTCGCCAAATTTCGTTCTTCTAGGTTAAACCGTTCGTTGGCTGTAACCGGTTTCATTTTGAGGTTTCACTCTGTTTTCTCCTATAGGGATACATGTATTTGGAACTATAAATCAAACACGGTTTGTGCTAGCTCTTTGAAACTTGACACAATAAAGCAGTTTCAAGTTCTATCTCTATGGTTTGTTTGCTGTTGATGTAGCCCTAAGCAGAGACTGGCGAGAATCACTTTCATGGAAAGGGCCTGCCAAGCTTCCAAAAAACTACGAGTTGCCTGAAATCTCAGCACATCCTTTTTCACCCAATCTTGATGAAACTTTCAGGTAATGATCAGTACACCAATCCCACTTGGCTTGCCAAATTTCGTTCTTCTAGGTTAAACCGTTCATTGGCAGTAACCGGTTTCATTTTGAGGTTTCACTCTGTTTTCTCCTATAGGGATACATGTATTTGGAACTCTAAATCAAACACGGTTTGTGCTAGCTCTTTGAAACTTGACACAATAAAGCAGTTTCAAGTTCTATCTCTATGGTTTGTTTGCTGTTGATGTAGCCCTAAGAAGAGACTGGCGAGAATCACTTTCATGGAAAGGGCCTGCCAAGCTTCCAAAAAACTACGAGTTCCCCGAAATCTCAGCACACCCTTTTTCACCCAATCTTGATGAAACTTTCAGGTAATGATCAGTACACCAATCCCACTTGGCTCGCCAAATTTCGTTCTTCCTGGTTAAACCGTTCATTGGCAGTAACCGGTTTCATTTTGAGGTTTCACTCTGTTTTCTCCTATAGGGATACATGTATTTGGAACTCTAAATCAAACACGGTTTGTGCTAGCTCTTTGAAACTTGACACAATAAAGCAGTTTCAAGTTCTATCTCTATGGTTTGTTTGCTGTTGATGTAGCCCTAAGCAGAGACTGGCGAGAATCACTTTCATGGAAAGGGCCTGCCAAGCTTCCAAAAAACTACGAGTTGCCCGAAATCTCAGCACACACTTTTGCACCCAATCTTTATGAAACTTTCAGGTAATGATCAGTACACCAATCCCACTTGGCTCGCCAAATTTCGTTCTTCTAGGTTAAACCGTTCGTTGGCAGTAACCGGTTTCATTTTGAGGTTTCACTCTGCTTTCTCCTATAGGGATACATTTATTTGGAACTCTAAATCAAACTCGGTTTGTGCTAGCTCTTTGAAACTTGACACAATAAAGCAGTTTCAAGTTCTATCTCTATGGTTTGTTTGCTGTTGATGTAGCCCTAAGCAGAGACTGGCGAGAATCACTTTCATGGAAAGGGCCTGCCAAGCTCCAAAAAAAGTATGAGTTGGCTGAAATCTCAGCACACCCTTTTTCACCCAATCTTGATGAAACTTTCAGGTAATGATCAGTACACCAATCCCACTTGGCTCGCCAAATTTCGTTCTTCTAGGTTAAACCGTTCGTTGGCAGTAACCGGTTTCATTTTGAGGTTTCACTCTGTTTTCTCCTATAGAGATACATGTATTTGGAACTCTAAATCAAACACGGTTTGTGCTAGCTCTTTGAAACTTGACACAATAAAGCAGTTTAAAGTTCTATCTCTATGGTTTGTTTGCTGTTGATGTAGCGCTAAGCAGAGACTGGCGAGAATCACTTTCATCCAAAGGGCCTGCCAAGCTTCCAAAAAACTACGAGTTGCCTGAAATCTCAGCACACCCTTTTTCACCCAATCTTGATGAAACTTTCAGGTAATGATCAGTACACCAATCCCACTTGGCTCGCCAAATTTCGTTCTTCTAGGTTAAACCGTTCATTGGCAGTAACCGGTTTCATTTTGAGGTTTCACTCTGTTTTCTCCTATAGGGATACATGTATTTGGAACTCTAAATCAAACACGGTTTGTGCTAGCTCTTTGAAACTTGACACAATAAAGCAGTTTCAAGTTCTATCTCTATGGTTTGTTTGCTGTTGATGTAGCCCTAAGCAGAGACTGGCGAGAATCACTTTCATGAAAAGGGCCTGCCAAGCTTCCAAAAAACTATGAGTTGCCTGAAATCTCAGCACACACTTTTTCACCCAATCTTGATGAAACTTTCAGGTAATGATCAGTACACCAATCCCACTTGGCTCGCGAAATTTCGTTCTTCTAGGTTAAACCGTTCGTTGGCAGTAACCGATTTCATTTTGAAGTTTCACTCTGTTTTCTCCTATAGGGATACATGTATTTGGAACTCTAAATCAAACACGGTTTGTGCTAGCTCTTTGAAACTTGACACAATAAAGCAGTTTCAAGTTCTATCTCTATGGTTTGTTTGCTGTTGATGTAGCCCTAAGCAGAGACTGGCGAGAATCACATTCATGGAAAGGGCCTGCCAAGCTTCCAAAAAACTACGAGTTGCCTGAAATCTCAGCAAACACTTTTTCACCCAATCTTGATGAAACTTTCAGGTAATGATCCGTACACCAATCCCACTTGGCTCGCCAAATTTCGTTCTTCTAGGTTAAACCGTTCGTTGGCAGTAACCGATTTCATTTTGAGGTTTCACTCTGTTTTCTCCTATAGGGATACATGTATTTGGAACTCTAAATCAAACACGGTTTGTGCTAGCTCTTTGAAACTTGACACAATAAAGCAGTTTCAAGTTCTATCTCTATGGTTTGTTTGCTGTTGATGTAGCCCTAAGCAGAGACTGGCGAGAATCACTTTCATGGAAAGGGCCTGCAAAGCTTCCAAAAAACTACGAGTTGCCCGAAATCTCAGCACACCCTTTTTCACCCAATCTTGATGAAACTTTCAGGTAATGATCAGTACACCAATCCCACTTGGCTCGCCAAATTTCGTTCTTATAGGTTAAACCGTTCATTGGCAGTAACCGGTTTCATTTTGAGGTTTCACTCTGTTTTCTCCTATAGGGATACATGTATTTGGAACTCTAAATCAAACACGGTTTGTGCTAGCTCTTTGAAACTTGACACAATAAAGCAGTTTCAAGTTCTATCTCTATGGTTTGTTTGCTGTTGATGTAGCCCTAAGCAGAGACTGGCGAGAATCACTTTCATGGAAAGGGCCTGCCAAGCTTCCAAAAAACTACGAGTTGCCTGAAATCTCAGCACACCCTTTTTCACCCAATCTTGATGAAACTTTCAGGTAATGATCAGTACACCAATCCCACTTGGCTTGCCAAATTTCGTTCTTCTAGGTTAAACCGTTCATTTTCAGTAACCGGTTTCATTTTGAGGTTTCACTCTGTTTTCTCCTATAGGGATACATGTATTTGGAACTCTAAATCAAACACGGTTTGTGCTAGCTCTTTGAAACTTGACACAATAAAGCAGTTTCAAGTTCTATCTCTATGGTTTGTTTGCTGTTGATGTAGCCCTAAGAAGAGACTGGCGAGAATCACTTTCATGGAAAGGGCCTGCCAAGCTTCCAAAAAACTACGAGTTCCCCGAAATCTCAGCACACCCTTTTTTACCCAATCTTGATGAAAGTTTCAGGTAATGATCAGAACACCAATCCCACTTGGCTCGCCAAATTTCGTTCTTCTAGGTTTAAACCGTTCATTGGCAGTAACCGGTTTCATTTTGAGGTTTCATTCTGTTTTCTCCTATAGGGATACATGTATTTGGAACTATAAATCAAACACGGTTTGTGCTAGCTCTTTGAAACTTGACACAATAAAGCAGTTTCAAGTTCTATCTCTATGGTTTGTTTGCTGTTGATGTAGCCCTAAGCAGAGACTGGCGAGAATCTCTTTCATGGAAAGGGCCTGCCAAGCTTCCAAAAAACTACGAGTTGCCCGAAATCTCAGCACACCCTTTTTCACCCAATCTTGATGAAACTTTCAGGTAATGATCAGTACACCAATCCCACTTGGCTCGCCAAATTTCGTTCTTCTAGGTTAAACCGTTCGTTGACAGTAACCGGTTTCATTTTGAGGTTTCACTCTCTTTTCTCCTATAGGGATACATGTATTTGGAACTCTTAATCAAACACGGTTTCTCCTAGCTCTTTGAAACTTGACAAAATAAAGCAGTTTCAAGTTCTATCTCTATGGTTTGTTTGCTGTTGATGTAGACCTAAGCAGAGACAGGCGAGAATCACTTTCATGGAAAGGGCCTGCCAAGCTTCCAAAAAACTACGAGTTGCCTGAAATCTCAGCACACCCTTTTTCACCCAATCTTGATGAAACTCTCAGGTAATGATCAGTACACCAATCCCACTTGGCTCACCAAATTTCGTTCTCCTAGGTTAAACCGTTCGTTGGCAGTAAACGGTTTCATTTTGAGGTTTCACTCTGTTTTCTCCTATAGGGATACATGTATTTGGAACTCTAAATCAAACACGGTTTGTGGTAGCTCTTTGAAACTTGACACAATAAAAGAGTTTCAAGTTCTATCTCTATGGTTTCTTTGCTCTTGATATAGCCCTAAGCAGAGACTGGCGAGAATCACTTTCATGGAAAGGGCCTGCCAAGCTTCCCAAAAACTGCGAGTTGCCTGAAATCTCAGCACACACTTTTTCTCCCAATCTTGATGAAACTTTCAGTTAATGATCAGTACACCAATCCCACTTGGCTCGCCAAATTTCGTTCTTCTAGGTTAAACCGTTCGTTGGCAGTAACCGTTTTCATTTTGAGGTTTCACTCTGTTTTCTCCTATAGGGATACATGTATTTGGAACTCTAAATCAAACACGGTTTGTGCTAGCTCTTTGAAACTTGACACAATAAAGCAGTTTCAAGTTCTATCTCTATGGTTTGTTTGCTGTTGATGTAGCCCTAAGCAGAGACTGGCGAGAATCACTTTCATGGAAAGGGCCTGCCAAGCTTCCAAAAAACTACGAGTTGCCCGAAATCTCAGCACACCCTCTTTTACTCAATCTTGATGAAAGTTTCAGGTAATGATCAGAACACCAATCCAACTTGGCTCGCCAAATTTCGTTCTTCTAGGTTAAACCGTTCGTTGGCTGTAACCGGTTTCATTTTGAGGTTTCACTCTGTTTTCTCCTATAGGGATACATGTATTTGGAACTATAAATCAAACACGGTTTGTGCTAGCTCTTTGAAACTTGACACAATAAAGCAGTTTCAAGTTCTATCTCTATTTTTTGTTTGCTGTTGATGTAGCCCTAAGCAGAGACTGGCGAGAATCTCTTTCATGGAAAGGGCCTGCCAAGCTTCCAAAAACTACGAGTTGCCCGAAATCTCAGCACACCCTTTTTCACCCAATCTTGATGAAACTTTCAGGTAATGATCAGTACACCAATCCCACTTGGCTCGCCAAATTTCGTTCTTCTAGGTTAAACCGTTCATTGACAGTAACCGGTTTCATTTTGAGGTTTCACTCTGTTTTCTCCTATAGGGATACATGTATTTGGAACTCTAAATCAAACACGGTTTGTGCTAGCTCTTTGAAACTTGACAAAATAAAGCAGTTTCAAGTTCTATCTCTATGGTTTGTTTGCTGTTTATGTAGACCTAAGCAGAGACAGGCGAGAATCACTTTCATGGAAAGGGCCTGCCAAGCTTCCAAAAAACTACGAGTTCCCCGAAATCTCAGAACACCCTTTTTTACCCAATCTTGATGAAAGTTTCAGGTAATGATCAGAACACCAATCCCACTTGGCTCGCAAAATTTCGTTCTTCTAGGTTAAACCGTTCATTGGCAGTAACCGGTTTCATTTTGAGGTTTCATTCTGTTTTCTCCTATAGGGATACATGTATTTGGAACTATAAATCAAACACGGTTTGTGCTAGCTCTTTGAAACTTGACACAATAAAGCAGTTTCAAGTTCTATCTCTATGGTTTGTTTGCTGTTGATGTAGCCCTAAGCAGAGACTGGCGAGAATCTCTTTCATGGAAAGGGCCTGCCAAGCTTCCAAAAACTACGAGTTGCCCGAAATCTCAGCACACCCTTTTTCACCCAATCTTGATGAAACTTTCAGGTAATGATCAGTACACCAATCCCACTTGGCTCGCCAAATTTCGTTCTTCTAGGTTAAACCGTTCGTTGGCAGTAACCGGTTTCATTTTGAGGTTTCACTCTGTTTTCTCCTATAGGGATACATGTATTTGGTACTCTAAATCAAACACGGTTTGTGCTAGCTCTTTGAAACTTGACACAATAAAGCAGTTTCAAGTTCTATCTCTATGGTTTGTTTGCTGTTGATGTAGCCCTAAGCAGAGACTGGCGAGAATCACTTTCATGGAAAGGGCCTGCAAAGCTTCCAAAAAACTACGAGTTGCCCGAAATCTCAGCACACCCTTTTTCACCCAATCTTGATGAAACTTTCAGGTAATGATCAGTACACCAATCCCACTTGGCTCGCCAAATTTCGTTCTCATAGGTTAAACCGTTCATTGGCAGTAACCGGTTTCATTTTGAGGTTTCACTCTGTTTTCTCCTATAGGGATACATGTATTTGGAACTCTAAATCAAACACGGTTTGTGCTAGCTCTTTGAAACTTGACACAATAAAGCAGTTTCAAGTTCT
>NW_027524144.1:0-35604 GCF_052094955.1 Ictidomys tridecemlineatus
GGGATTGGTGTACTGATCATTACCTGAAAGTTTCATCAAGATTGGGTGAAAAAGTGTGTGCTGAGATTTCAGGCAACTCGTAGTTTTTTGGAAGCTTGGCAGGCCCTTTCCATGAAAGTGATTCTCGCCAGTCTCTGCTTAGGGCTACATCAACAGCAAACAAACCATAGAGATAGAACTTGAAACTGCTTTATTGTGTCAAGTTTCAAAGAGCTAGCACAAACCGTGTTCGATTTAGAGTTCCAAATACATGTATCCCTATAGGAGAAAACAGAGTGAAACCTCAAAATGAAACCGGTTACTGCCAACGAACGGTTTAACCTAGAAGAACGAAATTTGGCGAGCCAAGTGGGATTGGTGTACTGATCATTACCTGAAAGTTTCATCAAGATTGGGTGAAAAAGTGTGTGCTGAGATTTCAGGCAACTCGTAGTTTTTTGGAAGCTTGGCAGGCCCTTTCCATGAAAGTGATTCTCGCCAGTCTCTGCTTAGGGCTACATCAACAGCAAACAAAACATAGAGATAGAACTTGAAACTGCTTTATTGTGTCAAGTTTCAAAGAGCTAGCACAAACCGTGTTTGATTTAGAGTTCCAAATACATGTATCCCTATAAGAGAAAACAGAGTGAAACCTCAAAATGAAACCGGTTACTGCCAACGAAGGGTTTAACCTAGAAGAACGAAATTTGGCGAGCCAAGTGGGATTGGTGTACTGATCATTACCTGAAAGTTTCATCAAGATTGGGTGAAAAAGTGGGTGCTGAGATTTCAGGCAACTCGTAGTTTTTTGGAAGCTTGGCAGGCCCTTTCCATGAAAGTGATTCTCGCCAGTCTCTGCTTAGGGCTACTTCAACAGCAAACAAACCATAGAGATAGAACTTGAAACTGCTTTATTGTGTCAAGTTTCAAAGAGCTAGCACAAACCGTGTTTGATTTAGAGTTCCAAATACATGTATCCCTATAGGAGAAAACAGAGTGAAACCTCAAAATGAAACCAGTTACTGCCAACGAACGGTTTAATCTAGAAGAACGAAATTTGGCGAGCCATGTGGGATTGGTGTACTGATCATTACCTGAAAGTTTCATCAAGATTGGGTGAAAAAGTGTGTGCTGAGATTTCAGGAAACTCGTAGTTTTTTTGGAAGCTTGGCAGGCCCTTTCCATGAAAGTGATTCTCGCCAGTCTCTGCTTAGGGCTACATCAACAGCAAACAAACCATAGAGATAGAACTTGAAACTGCTTTATTGTGTCAAGTTTCAAAGAGCTAGCACAAACCGTGTTTGATTTAGACTTCCAAATACATGTATCCCCTATAGGAGAAAACAGAGTGAAACCTCAAAATGAAACCGGTTACTGCCAACGAAGGGTTTAACCTAGAAGAACGAAATTTGGCGAGCCAAGTGGGATTGGTGTACTGATCATTACCTGAAAGTTTCATCAAGATTGGGTGAAAAAGTGTTTGCTGAGATTTCAGGCAACTCGTAGTTTTTTGGAAGCTTGGCAGGCCCTTTCCATGAAAGTGATTCTCGCCAGTCTCTGCTTAGGGCTACATCAACAGCAAACAAACATAGAGATAGAACTTGAAACTGCTTTATTGTGTCAAGTTTCAAAGAGCTAGCACAAACCGTGTTTGATTTAGACTTCCAAATACATGTATCCCTATAGGAGAAAACAGAGTGAAACCTCAAAATGAAACCGTTTACTGCCAAGGAAGGGTTTAACCTAGAAGAACGAAATTTGGCGAGCCAAGTGGGATTGGTGTACTGATCATTACCTGAAAGTTTCATCAAGATTGGGTGAAAAAGTATTTGCTGAGATTTCAGGCAACTCGTAGTTTTTTTGGAAGCTTGGCAGGCCCTTTCCATGAAAGTGATTCTCGCCAGTCTCTGCTTAGGGCTACATCAACAGCAAACAAACATAGAGATAGAACTTGAAACTGCTTTATTGTGTCAAGTTTCAAAGAGCTAGCACAAACCGTGTTTGATTTAGAGTTCCAAATACATGTCTCCCTATAGGAGAAAACAGAGTGAAATCTCAAAATGAAACCGGTTACTGCCAACGAACGGTTTAATCTAGAAGAACGAAATTTGGCGAGCCAAGTGAGATTGGTGTACTGATCATTACCTGAAAGTTTCATCAAGATTGGGTGTGAAAAAGTGTGTGCTGAGATTTCAGGCAACTCGTAGTTTTTTGGAAGCTTGGCAGGCCCTTTCCATGAAAGTGATTCTCGCCAGTCTCTGCTTAGGGCAACATCAACAGCAAACAAACCATAGAGATAGAACTTGGAACTGCTTTATTGTGTCAAGTTTCAAAGAGCTAGCACAAACCGTGTTTGATTTAGAGTTCCAAATACATGTATCCCTATATTAGAAAACAGAGTGAAACCTCAAAATGAAACCGGTTACTGCCAACGAACGGTTTAACCTAGAAGAACGAAATTTAGCGAGCCAAGTGGGATTGGGTGTACTGATCATTAACTGAAAGTTTCATCAAGATTGGGTGAAAAAGTGTGTCCTGATATTTCAGGCAACTCGTAGTTTTTTGGAAGCTTGGCAGGCACTTTCCATGAAAGTGATTCTCGCCAGTCTCTGCTTAGGGCTACATCAACAGCAAACAAACCATAGAGATAGAACTTGAAACTGCTTTATTGTGTCAAGTTTCAAAGAGCTAGCACAAACCGTGTTTGATTTAGACTTCCAAATACATGTATCCCTATAGGGAAAAACAGAGTGAAACCTCAAAATGAAACCGGTTACTGCCAACGAACGGTTTAACCTAGAAGAACGAAATTTGGCGAGCCAAGTGGGATTGGTGTACTGATCATTACCTGAAAGTTTCATCAAGATTGGGTGAAAAAGTGTTTGCTGAGATTTCAGGCAACTCGTAGTTTTTTGGAAGCTTGGCAGGCCCTTTCCATGAAAGTGATTCTCGCCAGTCTCTGCTTAGGGCTACATCAACAGCAAACAAACCATAGAGGTAGAACTTGAAACTGCTTTATTGTGTCAAGTTTCAAAGAGCTAGCACAAACCGTGTTTGATTTAGAGTTCCAAATGCATGTCTCCCTATAGGAGAAACCAGAGTGAAATCTCAAAATGAAACCGGTTACTGCCAACGAACGGTTTAACCTAGAAGAACGAAATTTGGCGAGCCAAGTGGGATTGGTGTACTGATCATTACCTGAAACTTTCATCAAGATTGGGTGAAAAAGTGTGTGCTGAGATTTCAGGCAACTCGTAGTTTTTTGGAAGCTTGGCAGGCCCTTTCCATGAAAGTGATTCTTGCCAGTCTCTGCTTAGGGCTACATCAACAGCAAACAAACCATAGAGACAGAACTTGAAACTGCTTTATTGTGTCAAGTTTCAAAGAGCTAGCACAAACCGTGTTTGATTTAGAGTTCCAAATACATGTATCCCTATAGGAGAAAACAGAGTGAAACCTCAAAATGAAACCGGTTACTGCCAACGAACGGTTTAACCTAGAAGAACGAAGTTTGGCGAGCCAAGTGGGATTGGTGTACTGATCATTAACTGAAAGGTTCATCAAGATTGGGTGAAAAAGTGTGTGCTGAGATTTCAGGCAACTCGTATTTTTTTGGAAGCTTGACAGGCCCTTTCCATGAAAGTGATTCTCGCCAGTCTCTGCTTAGGGCTACATCAACAGCAAACAAACCATAGAGATAGAACTTGAAACTGCTTTATTGTGTCAAGTTTCAAACAGCTAGCACAAACCGTGTTTGATTTAGACTTCCAAATACATGTATCCCTATAGGAGAAAACAGAGTGAAACCTCAAAATGAAACCGGTTACTGCCTAAGAATGGTTTAACCTAGAAGAACGAAATTTGGCGAGCCAAGTGGGATTGGTGTACTGATCATTACCTGAAAGTTTCATCAAGATTGGGTGAAAAAGTGTTGCTGAGATTTCAGGCAACTCATAGCTTTTTGGAAGCTTGGCAGGCCCTTTCCATGAAAGTGATTCTCGCCAGTCTCTGCTTAGGGCTACATCAACAGCAAACAAACCATAGAGATAGAACTTGAAACTGCTTTATTGTGTCAAGTTTCAAAGAGCTAGCACAAACCGTGTTTGATTTAGAGTTCCAAATACATGTATCCCTATAGGAGAAAACAGAGTGAAACCTCAAAATGAAACCGGTTACTGCCAACGAACGGTTTAACCTAGAAGAACGAAATTTGGCGAGCCAAGTGGGATTGGTGTACTGATCATTACCTGAAAGTTTCATCAAGATTGGGTGAAAAAGTGTTTGCTGAGATTTCAGGCAACTCGTAGTTTTTTGGAAGCTTGGCAGGCCCTTTCCATGAAAGTGATTCTCGCCAGTCTCTGCATAGGGCTACATCAACAGCAAACAAACCATAGAGGTAGAACTTGAAACTGCTTTATTGTGTCAAGTTTCAAAGAGCTAGCACAAACCGTGTTTGATTTAGAGTTCCAAATGCATGTCTCCCTATAGGAGAAACCAGAGTGAAATCTCAAAATGAAACCGGTTACTGCCAACGAACGGTTTAACCTAGAAGAACGAAATTTGGCGAGCCAAGTGGGATTGGTGTACTGATCATTACCTGAAAGTTTCATCAAGATTTGGTGAAAAAGTGTGTGCTGAGATTTCAGGCAACTCGTAGTTTTTTGGAAGCTTGGCAGGCCCTTTCCATGAAAGTGATTATTGCCAGTCTCTGCTTAGGGCTACATCAACAGCAAACAAACCATAGAGACAGAACTTGAAACTGCTTTATTGTGTCAAGTTTCAAAGAGCTAGCACAAACCGTGTTTGATTTAGAGTTCCAAATATATGTATCCCTATAGGAGAAAACAGAGTGAAACCTCAAAATGAAACCGGTTACTGCCAACGAACGGTTTAACCTAGAAGAACGAAGTTTGGCGAGCCAAGTGGGATTGGTGTACTGATCATTAACTGAAAGGTTCATCAAGATTGGGTGAAAAAGTGTGTGCTGAGATTTCAGGCAACTCGTAGTTTTTTGGAACCTTGGCAGGCCCTTTCCATGAAAGTGATTCTCGCCAGTCTCTGCTTAGGGCTACATCAACAGCAAACAAACCATAGAGATAGAACTTGAAACTGCTTTATTGTGTAAAGTTTCAAAGAGATAGCACAAACCGTGTTTGATTTAGACTTCCAAAAACATGTATCCCTATAGGAGAAAACAGAGTGAAACCTCAAAATGAAACCAGTTACTGCCAACGAACGGTTTAACCTAGAAGAACGAAATTTGGCGAGACATGTGGGATTGGTGTACTGATCATTACCTGAAAGTTTCATCAAGATTGGGTGAAAAAGTGTGTGCTGAGATTTCAGGCAACTCGTAGTTTTTTGGAAGCTTGGCAGGCCCTTTCCATGAAAGTGATTCTTGCCATTCTCTGCTTAGGGCTACATCAACAGCAAACAAACCATAGAGACAGAACTTGAAACTGCTATATTGTGTCAAGTTTCAAAGAGCTAGCACAAACCGTGTTTGATTTAGAGTTCCAAATACATGTATCCCTATAGGAGAAAACAGAGTGAAACCTCAAAATGAAACCGGTTACTGCCAACGAACGGTTTAACCTAGAAGAACGAAATTTGGCGAGCCAAGTGGGATTGGTGTACTGATCATTAACTGAAAGGTTCATCAAGATTGGGTGAAAAAGTGTGTGCTGAGATTTCAGGCAACTCGTAGTTTTTTGGAAGCTTGGCAGGCCCTTTCCATGAAAGTGATTCTCGCCAGTCTCTGCTTAGGGCTACATCAACAGCAAACAAACCATAGAGATAGAACTTGAAACTGCTTTATTGTGTCAAGTTTCAAAGAGCTAGCACAAACCGTGTTTGATTTAGACTTCCAAATACATGTATCCCTATAGGAGAAAACAGAGTGAAACCTCAAAATGAAACCGGGTACTGCCAACGAACGGTTTAACCTAGAAGAACGAAATTTGGCGAGACATGTGGGATTGGTGTACTGATCATTACCTGAAAGTTTCATCAAGATTGGGTGAAAAAGTGTGTGCTGAGATTTCAGGCAACTCGTAGTTTTTTGGAAGCTTGGCAGGTCCTTTCCATGAAAGTGATTCTCGCCAGTCTCTGCTTAGGGCTACATCAACAGCAAACAAACCATAGAGATAGAACTTGAAACTGCTTTATTGTGTCAAGTTTCAAAGAGCTAGCACAAACCGTGTTTGATTTAGACTTCCAAATACATATATCCCTATAGGGAAAAACAGAGTGAAATCTCAAAATGAAACCGGTTACTGCAAACGAACGGTTTAACCTAGAAGAACGAAATTTGGCGAGCCAAGTGAGATTGGTGTAGTGATCATTACCTGAAAGTTTCATCAAGATTGGGTGAAAAACTCTGAGCTGAGATTTCAGGAAACTCGTACTTTTTTGGAAGCTTGGCAGGCCCTTTCCATGAAAGTGATTCTCGCCAGTCTCTGCTTAGGGCTACATCAACAGCAAAGAAACCATAGAGATAGAACTTGAAACTGCTTTATTGTGTCAAGTTTCAAAGAGCTAGCACAATCCGTGTTTGATTTAGACTTCCAAATACATGTATCCCTATAGGAGAAAACAGAGTGAAACCTAAAAATGAAACCGGTTACTGCCAACAAACGGTTTAACCTAGAAGAACGAAATTTGGCGAGCCAAGTGGGATTGGTGTACTGATCATTACCTGAAAGTTTCATCAAGATTGGGTGAAAAAGTGTGTGCTGAGATTTCAGGAAACTCGTAGTTTTTGGAAGCTTGGCAGGCCCTTTCCATGAAAGTGATTCTCGCCAGTCTCTGCTTAGGGCTACATCAACAGCAAACAAACCATAGAGATAGAACTTGAAACTGCTTTATTGTGTCAAGTTTCAAAGAGCTAGCACAAACCGTGTTTGATTTAGAGTTCCAAATACATGTATCCCTATAGGAGAAAACAGAGTGAAACCTCAAAATGAAACTGGTTACTGCCAACGAAGGCTTTAACCTAGAAGAAAAAAATTTGGCGAGCCAAGTGGGATTCGTGTACTGATCATTACCTGAAAGTTTCATCAAGATTGGGTGAAAAAGTGTTTGCTGAGATTTCAGGCAACTCGTAGTTTTTTGGAAGCTTGGCAGGCCCTTTCCATGAAAGTGATTCTCGCCAGTCTCTGCTAAGGGCTACATCAACAGCAAACAAACCATAGAGATAGAACTTGAAACTGCTTTATTGTGTCAAGTTTCAAAGAGCTAGCACAAACCGTGTTTGATTTAGAGTTCCAAATACATGTCTCCCTATAGGAGAAAACAGAGTGAAATCTCAAAATGAAACCGGTTACTGCCAACGAACGGTTTAACCTAGAAGAACGAAATTTGGCGAGCCAAGTGGGATTGGTGTACTGATGATTACCTGAAAGTTTCATCAAGATTGGGTGAAAAAGTGTTTGCTGAGATTTCAGGCAACTCGTAGTTTTTTGGAAGCTTGGCAGGCCCTTTCCATGAAAGTGATTCTCGCCAGTCTCTGCTTAGGGCTACATCAACAGCAAACAAACCATAGAGATAGAACTTGAAACTGCTTTATTGTGTCAAGTTTCAAAGAGCTAGCACAAACCGTGTTTGATTTAGAGTTCCAAATACATGTATCCCTATAGAAGAAAACAGAGTGAAACCTCAAAATGAAAGCGGTTACTGCCAACGAATGGTTTAACCTAGAAGAACGAAATTTGGCGAGCCAAGTGGGATTGGTGTACTGATCATTACCTGAAAGTTTCATCAAGATTGGGTGAAAAAGTGTGTGCTGAGATTTCAGGCAACTCGTAGTTTTTTGGAAGCTTGGCAGGCCCTTTCCATGAAAGTGATTCTCGCCAGTCTCTGCTTAGGGCTACATCAACAGCAAACAAACCATAGAGATAGAACTTGAAACTGCTTTATTGTGTCAAGTTTCAAAGAGCTAGCACAAACCGTGTTTGATTTAGAGTTCCAAATACATGTATCCCTATAGGAGAAAACAGAGTGAAACCTCAAAATGAAACTGGTTACTGCCAACGAAGGGTTTAACCTAGAAGAACGAAATTTGGCGAGCCAAGTGGGATTGGTGTACTGATCATTACCTGAAAGTTTCATCAAGATTGGGTGAAAAAGTGTTTGCTGAGATTTCAGGCAACTCGTAGTTTTTTGGAAGCTTGGCAGGCCCTTTCCATGAAAGTGATTCTCGCCAGTCTCTGCTTAGGGCTACATCAACAGCAAACAAACCATAGAGATAGAACTTGAAACTGCTTTATTGTGTCAAGTTTCAAAGAGCTAGCACAAACCGTGTTTGATTTAGAGTTCCAAATACATGTCTCCCTATAGGAGAAAACAGAGTGAAATCTCAAAATGAAACCGGTTACTGCCAACGAACGGTTTAACCTAGAAGAACGAAATTTGGCGAGCCAAGTGGGATTGGTGTACTGATGATTACCTGAAAGTTTCATCAAGATTGGGTGAAAAAGTGTTTGCTGAGATTTCAGGCAACTCGTAGTTTTTTGGAAGCTTGGCAGGCCCTTTCCATGAAAGTGATTCTCGCCAGTCTCTGCTTAGGGCTACATCAACAGCAAACAAACCATAGAGATAGAACTTGAAACTGCTTTATTGTGTCAAGTTTCAAAGAGCTAGCACAAACCGTGTTTGATTTAGAGTTCCAAATACATGTATCCCTATAGAAGAAAACAGAGTGAAACCTCAAAATGAAAGCGGTTACTGCCAACGAATGGTTTAACCTAGAAGAACGAAATTTGGCGAGCCAAGTGGGATTGGTGTACTGATCATTACCTGAAAGTTTCATCAAGATTGGGTGAAAAAGTGTGTGCTGAGATTTCAGGCAACTCGTAGTTTTTTGGAAGCTTGGCAGGCCCTTTCCATGAAAGTGATTCTCGCCAGTCTCTGCTTAGGGCTACATCAACAGCAAACAAACCATAGAGATAGAACTTGAAACTGCTTTATTGTGTCAAGTTTCAAAGAGCTAGCACAAACCGTGTTTGATTTAGAGTTCCAAATACATGTATCCCTATAGGAGAAAACAGAGTGAAACCTCAAAATGAAACTGGTTACTGCCAACGAAGGGTTTAACCTAGAAGAACGAAATTTGGCGAGCCAAGTGGGATTGGTGTACTGATCATTACCTGAAAGTTTCATCAAGATTGGGTGAAAAAGTGTTTGCTGAGATTTCAGGCAACTCGTAGTTTTTTGGAAGCTTGGCAGGCCCTTTCCATGAAAGTGATTCTCGCCAGTCTCTGCTTAGGGCTACATCAACAGCAAACAAACCATAGAGATAGAACTTGAAACTGCTTTATTGTGTCAAGTTTCAAAGAGCTAGCACAAACCGTGTTTGATTTAGAGTTCCAAATACATGTCTCCCTATAGGAGAAAACAGAGTGAAATCTCAAAATGAAACCGGTTACTGCCAACGAACGGTTTAACCTAGAAGAACGAAATTTGGCGAGCCAAGTGGGATTGGTGTACTGATCATTACCTGAAAGTTTCATCAAGATTGGGTGAAAAAGTGTTTGCTGAGATTTCAGGCAACTCGTAGTTTTTTGGAAGCTTGGCAGGCCCTTTCCATGAAAGTGATTCTCGCCAGTCTCTGCTTAGGGCTACATCAACAGCAAACAAACCATAGAGATAGAACTTGAAACTGCTTTATTGTGTCAAGTTTCAAAGAGCTAGCACAAACCGTGTTTGATTTTGAGTTCCAAATACATGTCTCCCTATAGGAGAAAACAGAGTGAAATCTCAAAATGAAACCGGTTACTGCCAACGAACGGTTTAACCTAGAAGAATGAAATTTGGCGAGCCAAGTGGGATTGGTGTACTGATCATTACCTGAAAGTTTCATCAAGATTGGGTGAAAAAGTGTGTGCTGAGATTTCAGGCAACTCGTAGTTTTTTGGAAGCTTAGCAGGCACTTTCCATGAAAGTGATTCTCGCCAGTCTCTGCTTAGGGCTACATCAACAGCAAACAAACCATAGAGAGAGAACTTGAAACTGCTTTATTGTGAAAAGTTTCAAAGAGCTAGCACAAACCGTGTTTGATTTAGAGTTCCAAATACATGTATCCCTATAGGAGAAAACAGAGTGAAACCTCAAAATGAAACCGGTTACTGCCAACGAACGGTTTAACCTAGAAGAACGAAATTTGGCGAGCCAAGTGGGATTGGTGTACTGATCATTAACTGAAAGTTTCATCAAGATTGGGTGAAAAAGTGTGTGCTGAGATTTCAGGCAACTCGTAGTTTTTTGGAAGCTTGGCAGGCCCTTTCCATGAAAGTGCTTCTCGCCAGTCTCTGCTTAGGGCTACATCAACAGCAAACAAACCATAGAGATAGAACTTGAAACTGCTTTATTGTGTCAAGTTTCAAAGAGCTAGCACAAACCGTGTTTGATTTAGAGTTCCAAATACATGTATCCCTATAGGAGAAAACAGAGTGAAACCTCAAAATGAAAGCGGTTACTGCCAACGAATGGTTTAACCTAGAAGAACGAAATTTGGCGAGCCAAGTGGGATTGGTGTACTGATCATTACCTGAAAGTTTCATCAAGATTGGGTGAAAAAGTGTGTGCTGAGATTTCAGGCAACTCGTAGTTTTTTGGAAGCTTGGCAGGCCCTTTCCATGAAAGTGATTCTCGCCAGTCTCTGCTTAGGGCTACATCAACAGCAAACAAACCATAGAGATAGAACTTGAAACTGCTTTATTGTGTCAAGTTTCAAAGAGCTAGCACAAACCGTGTTTGATTTAGAGTTCCAAATACATGTATCCCTATAGGAGAAAACAGAGTGAAACCTCAAAATGAAACCAGTTACTGCCAACGAACGGTTTAATTTAGAATAACGAAATTTGGCGAGCCATGTGTGATTGGTGTACTGATCATTACCTGAAAGTTTCATCAAGATCTGGTGAAAAAGTGTGTGCTGAGATTTCAGGCAACTCGTAGTTTTTTGGAAGCTTGGCAGGCCCTTTCCATGAAAGTGATTCTCGCCAGTCTCTGCTTAGGGCTACATCAACAGCAAACAAACCATAGAGATAGAACTTGAAACTGCTTTATTGTGTCAAGTTTCAAAGAGCTAGCACGAACCGTGTTTGATTTAGAGTTCCAAATACATGTATCCCTATAGGAGAAAACAGAGTGAAACCTCAAAATGAAACCGGTTACTGCCAACGAAGGGTTTAACTTAGAAGAACGAAATTTGGCGAGCCAAGTGAGATTGGTGTACTGATCATTACCTGAAAGTTTCATCAAGATTGGGTGAAAAAGTGTTTGCTGAGATTTCAGGCAACTCGTAGTTTTTTGGAAGCTTGGCAGGCCCTTTCCATGAAAGTGATTCTCGCCAGTCTCTGCTTAGGGCTACATCAACAGCAAACAAACCATAGAGATAGAACTTGAAACTGCTTTATTGTGTCAAGTTTCAAAGAGCTAGCACAAACCGTGTTTGATTTAGAGTTCCAAATACATGTATCCCTATAGGAGAAAACAGAGTGAAACCTCAAAATGAAAGCGGTTACTGCCAACGAATGGTTTAACCTAGAAGAACGAAATTTGGCGAGCCAAGTGGGATTGGTGTACTGATCATTACCTGAAAGTTTCATCAAGATTGGGTGAAAAAGTGTGTGCTGAGATTTCAGGCAACTCGTAGTTTTTTGGAAGCTTGGCAGGCCCTTTCCATGAAAGTGATTCTCAACAGTCTCTGCTTAGGGCTACATCAACAGCAAACAAACCATAGAGATAGAACTTGAAACTGCTTTATTGTGTCAAGTTTCAAAGAGCTAGCACAAACCGTGTTTGATTTAGAGTTCCAAATACATGTATCCCTATAGGAGAAAACAGAGTGAAACCTCAAAATGAAACCGGTTACTGCCAACAAACGGTTTAATTTAGAATAACGAAATTTGGCGAGCCATGTGGGATTGGTGTACTGATCATTACCTGAAAGTTTCATCAAGATTGGGTGAAAAAGTGTGTGCTGAGATTTCAGGCAACTCGTAGTTTTTTGGAAGCTTGGCAGGCCCTTTCCATGAAAGTGATTCTCGCCAGTCTCTGCTTAGGGCTACATCAACAGCAAAGAAACCATAGAGATAGAACTTGAAACTGCTTTATTGTGTCAAGTTTCAAAGAGCTAGCACAAACCGTGTTTGATTTAGACTTCCAAATACATGTATCCCTATAGGAGAAAACAGAGTGAAACCTCAAAATGAAACCGGTTACTGCCAACGAAGGGTTTAACCTAGAAGAACGAAATTTGGCGAGCCAAGTGGGATTGGTGTACTGATCATTACCTGAAAGTTTCATCAAGATTGGGTGAAAAAGTGTTTGCTGAGATTTCAGGCAACTCGTAGTTTTTTGGAAGCTTGGCAGGCCCTTTCCATGAAAGTGATTCTCGCCAGTCTCTGCTTAGGGCTACATCAACAGCAAACAAACATAGAGATAGAACTTGAAACTGCTTTATTGTGTCAAGTTTCAAAGAGCTAGCACAAACCGTGTTTGATTTACACTTCCAAATACATGTATCCCTATAGGAGAAAACAGAGTGAAACCTCAAAATGAAACCGGTTACTGCCAAGGAAGGGTTTAACCTAGAAGAACGAAATTTGGCGAGCCAAGTGGGATTGGTGTACTGATCATTACCTGAAAGTTTCATCAAGATTGGGTGAAAAAGTGTTTGCTGAGATTTCAGGCAACTCGTAGTTTTTTGGAAGCTTGGCAGGCCCTTTCCATGAAAGTGATTCTCGCCAGTCTCTGCTTAGGGCTACATCAACAGCAAACAAACATAGAGATAGAACTTGAAACTGCTTTATTGTGTCAAGTTTCAAAGAGCTAGCACAAACCGTGTTTGATTTAGAGTTCCAAATACATGTCTCCCTATAGGAGAAAACAGAGTGAAATCTCAAAATGAAACCGGTTACTGCCAACGAACGGTTTAATCTAGAAGAACGAAATTTGGCGAGCCAAGTGAGATTGGTGTACTGATCATTACCTGAAAGTTTCATCAAGATTGGGTGAAAAAGTGTGTGCTGAGATTTCAGGCAACTCGTAGTTTTTTGGAAGCTTGGCAGGCCCTTTCCATGAAAGTGATTCTCGCCAGTCTCTGCTTAGGGCAACATCAACAGCAAACAAACCATAGAGATAGAACTTGGAACTGCTTTATTGTGTCAAGTTTCAAAGAGCTAGCACAAACCGTGTTTGATTTAGAGTTCCAAATACATGTATCCCTATATTAGAAAACAGAGTGAAACCTCAAAATGAAACCGGTTACTGCCAACGAACGGTTTAACCTAGAAGAACGAAATTTAGCGAGCCAAGTGGGATTGGTGTACTGATCATTAACTGAAAGTTTCATCAAGATTGGGTGAAAAAGTGTGTGCTGATATTTCAGGCAACTCGTAGTTTTTTGGAAGCTTGGCAGGCACTTTCCATGAAAGTGATTCTCGCCAGTCTCTGCTTAGGGCTACATCAACAGCAAACAAATCATAGAGATAGAACTTGAAACTGCTTTATTGTGTCAAGTTTCAAAGAGCTAGCACAAACCGTGTTTGATTTAGACTTCCAAATACATGTATCCCTATAGGGAAAAACAGAGTGAAACCTCAAAATGAAACCGGTTACTGCCAACGAACGGTTTAACCTAGAAGAACGAAATTTGGCGAGCCAAGTGGGATTGGTGTACTGATCATTACCTGAAAGTTTCATCAAGATTGGGTGAAAAAGTGTTTGCTGAGATTTCAGGCAACTCGTAGTTTTTTGGAAGCTTGGCAGGCCCTTTCCATGAAAGTGATTCTCGCCAGTCTCTGCTTAGGGCTACATCAACAGCAAACAAACATAGAGATAGAACAGAAACTGCTTTATTGTGTCAAGTTTCAAAGAGCTAGCACAAACCGTGTTTGATTTAGACTTCCAAATACATGTATCCCTATAGGAGAAAACAGAGTGAAACCTCAAAATGAAACCTGTTACTGCCAAGGAAGGATTTAACCTAGAAGAACGAAATTTGGCGAGCCAAGTGGGATTGGTGTACTGATCATTACCTGAAAGTTTCATCAAGATTGGGTGAAAAAGTGTTTGCTGAGATTTCAGGCAACTCGTAGTTTTTTGGAAGCTTGGCAGGCCCTTTCCATGAAAGTGATTCTCGCCAGTCTCTGCTTAGGGCTACATCAACAGCAAACAAACATAGAGATAGAACTTGAAACTGCTTTATTGTGTCAAGTTTCAAAGAGCTAGCACAAACCGTGTTTGATTTAGAGTTCCAAATACATGTCTCCCTATAGGAGAAAACAGAGTGAAATCTCAAAATGAATCCGGTTACTGCCAACGAACGGTTTAATCTAGAAGAACGAAATTTGGCGAGCCAAGTGAGATTGGTGTACTGATCATTACCTGAAAGTTTCATCAAGATTGGGTGAAAAAGTGTGTGCTGAGATTTCAGGCAACTCGTAGTTTTTTGGAAGCTTGGCAGGCCCTTTCCATGAAAGTGATTCTCGCCAGTCTCTGCTTAGGGCAACATCAACAGCAAACAAACCATAGAGATAGAACTTGGAACTGCTTTATTGTGTCAAGTTTCAAAGAGCTAGCACAAACCGTGTTTGATTTAGAGTTCCAAATACATGTATCCCTATATTAGAAAACAGAGTGAAACCTCAAAATGAAACCGGTTACTGCCAACGAACGGTTTAACCTAGAAGAACGAAATTTAGCGAGCCAAGTGGGATTGGTGTACTGATCATTAACTGAAAGTTTCATCAAGATTGGGTGAAAAAGTGTGTGCTGATATTTCAGGCAACTCGTAGTTTTTTGGAAGCTTGGCAGGCACTTTCCATGAAAGTGATTCTCGCCAGTCTCTGCTTAGGGCTACATCAACAGCAAACAAACCATAGAGATAGAACTTGAAACTGCTTTATTGTGTCAAGTTTCAAAGAGCTAGCACAAACCGTGTTTGATTTAGACTTCCAAATACATGTATCCCTATAGGGAAAAACAGAGTGAAACCTCAAAATGAAACCGGTTACTGCCAACGAACGGTTTAACCTAGAAGAACGAAATTTGGCGAGCCAAGTGGGATTGGTGTACTGATCATTACCTGAAAGTTTCATCAAGATTGGGTGAAAAAGTGTTTGCTGAGATTTCAGGCAACTCGTAGTTTTTTGGAAGCTTGGCAGGCCCTTTCCATGAAAGTGATTCTCGCCAGTCTCTGCTTAGGGCTACATCAACAGCAAACAAACCATAGAGGTAGAACTTGAAACTGCTTTATTGTGTCAAGTTTCAAAGAGCTAGCACAAACCGTGTTTGATTTAGAGTTCCAAATGCATGTCTCCCTATAGGAGAAACCAGAGTGAAATCTCAAAATGAAACCGGTTACTGCCAACGAACGGTTTAACCTAGAAGAACGAAATTTGGCGAGCCAAGTGGGATTGGTGTACTGATCATTACCTGAAACTTTCATCAAGATTGGGTGAAAAAGTGTGTGCTGAGATTTCAGGCAACTCGTAGTTTTTTGGAAGCTTGGCAGGCCCTTTCCATGAAAGTGATTCTCGCCAGTCTCTGCTTAGGGCTACATCAACAGCAAACAAACCATAGAGATAGAACTTGAAACTGCTTTATTGTGTCAAGTTTCAAAGAGCTAGCACAAACCGTGTTTGATTTAGAGTTCCAAATACATGTATCCCTATAGGAGAAAACAGAGTGAAACCTCAAAATGAAACCGGTTACTGCCAACGAACGGTTTAACCTAGAAGAACGAAATTTGGCGAGCCAAGTGGGATTGGTGTACTGATCATTACCTGAAAGTTTCATCAAGATTGGGTGAAAAAGTGTTTGCTGAGATTTCAGGCAACTCGTAGTTTTTTGGAAGCTTGGCAGGCCCTTTCCATGAAAGTGATTCTCGCCAGTCTCTGCATAGGGCTACATCAACAGCAAACAAACCATAGAGGTAGAACTTGAAACTGCTTTATTGTGTCAAGTTTCAAAGAGCTAGCACAAACCGTGTTTGATTTAGAGTTCCAAATGCATGTCTCCCTATAGGAGAAACCAGAGTGAAATCTCAAAATGAAACCGGTTACTGCCAACGAACGGTTTAACCTAGAAGAACGAAATTTGGCGAGCCAAGTGGGATTGGTGTACTGATCATTACCTGAAAGTTTCATCAAGATTTGGTGAAAAAGTGTGTGCTGAGATTTCAGGCAACTCGTAGTTTTTTGGAAGCTTGGCAGGCCCTTTCCATGAAAGTGATTATTGCCAGTCTCTGCTTAGGGCTACATCAACAGCAAACAAACCATAGAGACAGAACTTGAAACTGCTTTATTGTGTAAAGTTTCAAAGAGCTAGCACAAACCGTGTTTGATTTAGACTTCCAAATACATGTATCCCTATAGGAGAAAACAGAGTGAAACCTCAAAATGAAACCAGTTACTGCCAACGAACGGTTTAACCTAGAAGAACGAAATTTGGCGAGACATGTGGGATTGGTGTACTGATCATTACCTGAAAGTTTCATCAAGATTGGGTGAAAAAGTGTGTGCTGAGATTTCAGGCAACTCGTAGTTTTTTGGAAGCTTGGCAGGCCCTTTCCATGAAAGTGATTCTTGCCATTCTCTGCTTAGGGCTACATCAACAGCAAACAAACCATAGAGACAGAACTTGAAACTGCTATATTGTGTCAAGTTTCAAAGAGCTAGCACAAACCGTGTTTGATTTAGAGTTCCAAATACATGTATCCCTATAGGAGAAAACAGAGTGAAACCTCAAAATGAAACCGGTTACTGCCAACGAACGGTTTAACCTAGAAGAACGAAATTTGGCGAGCCAAGTGGGATTGGTGTACTGATCATTAACTGAAAGGTTCATCAAGATTGGGTGAAAAAGTGTGTGCTGAGATTTCAGGCAACTCGTAGTTTTTTGGAAGCTTGGCAGGCCCTTTCCATGAAAGTGATTCTCGCCAGTCTCTGCTTAGGGCTACATCAACAGCAAACAAACCATAGAGATAGAACTTGAAACTGCTTTATTGTGTCAAGTTTCAAAGAGCTAGCACAAACCGTGTTTGATTTAGACTTCCAAATACATGTATCCCTATAGGAGAAAACAGAGTGAAACCTCAAAATGAAACCGGGTACTGCCAACGAACGGTTTAACCTAGAAGAACGAAATTTGGCGAGACATGTGGGATTGGTGTACTGATCATTACCTGAAAGTTTCATCAAGATTGGGTGAAAAAGTGTGTGCGGAGATTTCAGGCAACTCGTAGTTTTTTGGAAGCTTGGCAGGTCCTTTCCATGAAAGTGATTCTCGCCAGTCTCTGCTTAGGGCTACATCAACAGCAAACAAACCATAGAGATAGAACTTGAAACTGCTTTATTGTGTCAAGTTTCAAAGAGCTAGCACAAACCGTGTTTGATTTAGACTTCCAAATACATATATCCCTATAGGGAAAAACAGAGTGAAATCTCAAAATGAAACCGGTTACTGCAAACGAACGGTTTAACCTAGAAGAACGAAATTTGGCGAGCCAAGTGAGATTGGTGTAGTGATCATTACCTGAAAGTTTCATCAAGATTGGGTGAAAAACTCTGAGCTGAGATTTCAGGAAACTCGTACTTTTTTGGAAGCTTGGCAGGCCCTTTCCATGAAAGTGATTCTCGCCAGTCTCTGCTTAGGGCTACATCAACAGCAAAGAAACCATAGAGATAGAACTTGAAACTGCTTTATTGTGTCAAGTTTCAAAGAGCTAGCACAATCCGTGTTTGATTTAGACTTCCAAATACATGTATCCCTATAGGAGAAAACAGAGTGAAACCTAAAAATGAAACCGGTTACTGCCAACAAACGGTTTAACCTAGAAGAACGAAATTTGGCGAGCCAAGTGGGATTGGTGTACTGATCATTACCTGAAAGTTTCATCAAGATTGGGTGAAAAAGTGTGTGCTGAGATTTCAGGAAACTCGTAGTTTTTTGGAAGCTTGGCAGGCCCTTTCCATGAAAGTGATTCTCGCCAGTCTCTGCTTAGGGCTACATCAACAGCAAACAAACCATAGAGATAGAACTTGAAACTGCTTTATTGTGTCAAGTTTCAAAGAGCTAGCACAAACCGTGTTTGATTTAGAGTTCCAAATACATGTATCCCTATAGGAGAAAACAGAGTGAAACCTCAAAATGAAAGTGGTTACTGCCAACGAAGGCTTTAACCTAGAAGAAAAAAATTTGGCGAGCCAAGTGGGATTCGTGTACTGATCATTACCTGAAAGTTTCATCAAGATTGGGTGAAAAAGTGTTTGCTGAGATTTCAGGCAACTCGTAGTTTTTTGGAAGCTTGGCAGGCCCTTTCCATGAAAGTGATTCTCGCCAGTCTCTGCTAAGGGCTACATCAACAGCAAACAAACCATAGAGATAGAACTTGAAACTGCTTTATTGTGTCAAGTTTCAAAGAGCTAGCACAAACCGTGTTTGATTTAGAGTTCCAAATACATGTCTCCCTATAGGAGAAAACAGAGTGAAATCTCAAAATGAAACCGGTTACTGCCAACGAACGGTTTAACCTAGAAGAACGAAATTTGGCGAGCCAAGTGGGATTGGTGTACTGATGATTACCTGAAAGTTTCATCAAGATTGGGTGAAAAAGTGTTTGCTGAGATTTCAGGCAACTCGTAGTTTTTTGGAAGCTTGGCAGGCCCTTTCCATGAAAGTGATTCTCGCCAGTCTCTGCTTAGGGCTACATCAACAGCAAACAAACCATAGAGATAGAACTTGAAACTGCTTTATTGTGTCAAGTTTCAAAGAGCTAGCACAAACCGTGTTTGATTTAGAGTTCCAAATACATGTATCCCTATAGAAGAAAACAGAGTGAAACCTCAAAATGAAAGCGGTTACTGCCAACGAATGGTTTAACCTAGAAGAACGAAATTTGGCGAGCCAAGTGGGATTGGTGTACTGATCATTACCTGAAAGTTTCATCAAGATTGGGTGAAAAAGTGTGTGCTGAGATTTCAGGCAACTCGTAGTTTTTTGGAAGCTTGGCAGGCCCTTTCCATGAAAGTGATTCTCGCCAGTCTCTGCTTAGGGCTACATCAACAGCAAACAAACCATAGAGATAGAACTTGAAACTGCTTTATTGTGTCAAGTTTCAAAGAGCTAGCACAAACCGTGTTTGATTTAGAGTTCCAAATACATGTATCCCTATAGGAGAAAACAGAGTGAAACCTCAAAATGAAACTGGTTACTGCCAACGAAGGGTTTAACCTAGAAGAACGAAATTTGGCGAGCCAAGTGGGATTGGTGTACTGATCATTACCTGAAAGTTTCATCAAGATTGGGTGAAAAAGTGTTTGCTGAGATTTCAGGCAACTCGTAGTTTTTTGGAAGCTTGGCAGGCCCTTTCCATGAAAGTGATTCTCGCCAGTCTCTGCTTAGGGCTACATCAACAGCAAACAAACCATAGAGATAGAACTTGAAACTGCTTTATTGTGTCAAGTTTCAAAGAGCTAGCACAAACCGTGTTTGATTTAGAGTTCCAAATACATGTCTCCCTATAGGAGAAAACAGAGTGAAATCTCAAAATGAAACCGGTTACTGCCAACGAACGGTTTAACCTAGAAGAACGAAATTTGGCGAGCCAAGTGGGATTGGTGTACTGATCATTACCTGAAAGTTTCATCAAGATTGGGTGAAAAAGTGTTTGCTGAGATTTCAGGCAACTCGTAGTTTTTTGGAAGCTTGGCAGGCCCTTTCCATGAAAGTGATTCTCGCCAGTCTCTGCTTAGGGCTACATCAACAGCAAACAAACCATAGAGATAGAACTTGAAACTGCTTTATTGTGTCAAGTTTCAAAGAGCTAGCACAAACCGTGTTTGATTTTGAGTTCCAAATACATGTCTCCCTATAGGAGAAAACAGAGTGAAATCTCAAAATGAAACCGGTTACTGCCAACGAACGGTTTAACCTAGAAGAACGAAATTTGGCGAGCCAAGTGGGATTGGTGTACTGATCATTACCTGAAAGTTTCATCAAGATTGGGTGAAAAAGTGTGTGCTGAGATTTCAGGCAACTCGTAGTTTTTTGGAAGCTTAGCAGGCACTTTCCATGAAAGTGATTCTCGCCAGTCTCTGCTTAGGGCTACATCAACAGCAAACAAACCATAGAGAGAGAACTTGAAACTGCTTTATTGTGAAAAGTTTCAAAGAGCTAGCACAAACCGTGTTTGATTTAGAGTTCCAAATACATGTATCCCTATAGGAGAAAACAGAGTGAAACCTCAAAATGAAACCGGTTACTGCCAACGAACGGTTTAACCTAGAAGAACGAAATTTGGCGAGCCAAGTGGGATTGGTGTACTGATCATTAACTGAAAGTTTCATCAAGATTGGGTGAAAAAGTGTGTGCTGAGATTTCAGGCAACTCGTAGTTTTTTGGAAGCTTGGCAGGCCCTTTCCATGAAAGTGCTTCTCGCCAGTCTCTGCTTAGGGCTACATCAACAGCAAACAAACCATAGAGATAGAACTTGAAACTGCTTTATTGTGTCAAGTTTCAAAGAGCTAGCACAAACCGTGTTTGATTTAGAGTTCCAAATACATGTATCCCTATAGGAGAAAACAGAGTGAAACCTCAAAATGAAAGCGGTTACTGCCAACGAATGGTTTAACCTAGAAGAACGAAATTTGGCGAGCCAGGTGGGATTGGTGTACTGATCATTACCTGAAAGTTTCATCAAGATTGGGTGAAAAAGTGTGTGCTGAGATTTCAGGCAACTCGTAGTTTTTTGGAAGCTTGGCAGGCCCTTTCCATGAAAGTGATTCTCGCCAGTCTCTGCTTAGGGCTACATCAACAGCAAACAAACCATAGAGATAGAACTTGAAACTGCTTTATTGTGTCAAGTTTCAAAGAGCTAGCACAAACCGTGTTTGATTTAGAGTTCCAAATACATGTATCCCTATAGGAGAAAACAGAGTGAAACCTCAAAATGAAACCAGTTACTGCCAACGAACGGTTTAATTTAGAATAACGAAATTTGGCGAGCCAAGTGGGATTGGTGTACTGATCATTACCTGAAAGTTTCATCAAGATCTGGTGAAAAAGTGTGTGCTGAGATTTCAGGCAACTCGTAGTTTTTTGGAAGCTTGGCAGGCCCTTTCCATGAAAGTGATTCTCGCCAGTCTCTGCTTAGGGCTACATCAACAGCAAACAAACCATAGAGATAGAACTTGAAACTGCTTTATTGTGTCAAGTTTCAAAGAGCTAGCAGGAAACCGTGTTTGATTTAGAGTTCCAAATACATGTATCCCTATAGGAGAAAACAGAGTGAAACCTCAAAATGAAAACCGGTTACTGCCAACGAAGGGTTTAACTTAGAAGAACGAAATTTGGCGAGCCAAGTGAGATTGGTGTACTGATCATTACCTGAAAGTTTCATCAAGATTGGGTGAAAAAGTGTTTGCTGAGATTTCAGGCAACTCGTAGTTTTTTGGAAGCTTGGCAGGCCCTTTCCATGAAAGTGATTCTCGCCAGTCTCTGCTTAGGGCTACATCAACAGCAAACAAACCATAGAGATAGAACTTGAAACTGCTTTATTGTGTCAAGTTTCAAAGAGCTAGCACAAACCGTGTTTGATTTAGAGTTCCAAATACATGTATCCCTATAGGAGAAAACAGAGTGAAACCTCAAAATGAAAGCGGTTACTGCCAACGAATGGTTTAACCTAGAAGAACGAAATTTGGCGAGCCAAGTGGGATTGGTGTACTGATCATTACCTGAAAGTTTCATCAAGATTGGGTGAAAAAGTGTGTGCTGAGATTTCAGGCAACTCGTAGTTTTTTGGAAGCTTGGCAGGCCCTTTCCATGAAAGTGATTCTCAACAGTCTCTGCTTAGGGCTACATCAACAGCAAACAAACCATAGAGATAGAACTTGAAACTGCTTTATTGTGTCAAGTTTCAAAGAGCTAGCACAAACCGTGTTTGATTTAGAGTTCCAAATACATGTATCCCTATAGGAGAAAACAGAGTGAAACCTCAAAATGAAACCAGTTACTGCCAACAAACGGTTTAATTTAGAATAACGAAATTTGGCGAGCCATGTGGGATTGGTGTACTGATCATTACCTGAAAGTTTCATCAAGATTGGGTGAAAAAGTGTGTGCTGAGATTTCAGGCAACTCGTAGTTTTTTGGAAGCTTGGCAGGCCCTTTCCATGAAAGTGATTCTCGCCAGTCTCTGCTTAGGGCTACATCAACAGCAAACAAACCATAGAGATAGAACTTGAAACTGCTTTATTGTGTCAAGTTTCAAAGAGCTAGCACAAACCGTGTTTTATTTAGAGTTCCAAATACATGTATCCCTATAGGAGAAAACAGAGTGAAACCTCAAAATGAAACCGGTTACTGCCAACGAAGGGTTTAACCTAGAAGAACGAAATTTGGCGAGCCAAGTGAGATTGGTGTACTGATCATTCCCTGAAAGTTTCATCAAGATTGGGTGAAAAAGTGTTTGCTGAGATTTCAGGCAACTCGTAGTTTTTTGGAAGCTTGGCAGGCCCTTTCCATGAAAGTGATTCTCGCCAGTCTCTGCTTAGGGCTACATCAACAGCAAACAAACCATAGAGATAGAACTTGAAACTGCTTTATTGTGTCAAGTTTCAAAGAGCTAGCACAAACCGTGTTTGATTTAGAGTTCCAAATACATATCTCCCTATAGGAGAAAACAGAGTGAAATCTCAAAATGAAACCGGTTACTGCCAACGAACGGTTTAACCTAGAAGAACGAAATTTGGCGAGCCAAGTGGGATTGGTGTAGTGATCATTACCTGAAAGTTTCATCAAGATTGGGTGAAAAAGTGTGTGCTGAGATTTCAGGCAATTCGTAGTTTTTTGGAAGCTTGGCAGGCCCTTTCCATGAAAGTGATTCTCGCCAGTCTCTGCTTAGGGCTACATCAACAGCAAACAAACCATAGAGATAGAACTTGAAACTGCTTTATTGTGTCAAGTTTCAAAGAGCTAGCACAAACCGTGTTTGATTTAGAGTTCCAAAAACATGTATCCCTATAGGAGAAAACAGAGTGAAAACCTCAAAATGAAACCGGTTACTGCCAACGAACGGTTTAACCTAGAAGAACGAAATTTGGCGAGCCAAGTGGGATTGGTGTACTGATCATTAACTGAAAGTTTCATCAAGATTGGGTGGAAAAGTGTGTACTGAGATTTCAGGCAACTCGTAGTTTTTTGGAAGCTTGGCAGGCCCTTTCCATGAAAGTGATTCTCGCCAGTCTCTGCTTAGGGCTACATCAACAGCAAACAAACCATACAGATAGAACTTGAAACTGCTTCCTTGTGTCAAGGTTCAAAGAGCTAGCACAAACCGTGTTTGATTTAGAGTTCAAAATACATGGATCCCTATAGGAGAAAACAGAGTGAAACCTCAAAATGAAACCGGTTACTGCCAACGAAGGGTTTAACCTAGAAGAACGAAATTTGGCGAGCCAAGTGGGATTGGTGTACTGATCATTACCTGAAAGTTTCATCAAGATTGGGTGAAAAAGTGTGTGCTGAGATTTCAGGCAACTCGTAGTTTTTTGGAAGCTTGGCAGGCCCTTTCCATGAAAGTGATTCTCGCCAGTCTCTGCTTAGGGCTACATCAACAGCAAACAAACCATAGAGATAGAACTTGAAACTGCTTTATTGTGTCAAGTTTCAAAGAGCTAGCACAAACCGTGTTTGATTTAGAGTTCCAAATACATGTATCCCTATAGGAGAAAACAGAGTGAAACCTCAAAATGAAACCGGTTACTGCCAACGAACGGTTTAACCTAGAAGAACGAAATTTGGCGAGCCAAGTGGGATTGGTGTACTGATCATTAACTGAAAGTTTCATCAAGATTGGGTGGAAAAGTGTGTACTGAGATTTCAGGCAACTCGTAGTTTTTTGGAAGCTTGGCAGGCCCTTTCCATGAAAGTGATTCTCGCCAGTCTCTGCTTAGGGCTACATCAACAGCAAACAAACCATAGAGATAGAACTTGAAACTGCTTTATTGTGTCAAGTTTCAAAGAGCTAGCACAAACCGTGTTTGATTTAGAGTTCCAAATACATATCTCCCTATAGGAGAAAACAGAGTGAAATCTCAAAATGAAACCGGTTACTGCCAACGAACGGTTTAACCTAGAAGAACGAAATTTGGCGAGCCAAGTGGGATTGGTGTACTGATCATTACCTGAAAGTTTCATCAAGATTGGGTGAAAAAGTGTGTGCTGAGATTTCAGGCAACTCGTAGTTTTTTGGAAGCTTGGCAGGCCCTTTCCATGAAAGTGATTCTCGCCAGTCTCTGCTTAGGGCTACATCAACAGCAAACAAACCATAGAGATAGAACTTGAAACTGCTTTATTGTGTCAAGTTTCAAAGAGCTAGCACAAACCGTGTTTGATTTAGAGTTCCAAATACATGTATCCCTATAGGAGAAAACAGAGTGAAACCTCAAAATGAAACCGGTTACTGCCAACGAACGGTTTAACCTAGAAGAACGAAATTTGGCGAGCCAAGTGGGATTGGTGTACTGATCATTAACTGAAAGTTTCATCAAGATTGGGTGGAAAAGTGTGTACTGAGATTTCAGGCAACTCGTAGTTTTTTGGAAGCTTGGCAGGCCCTTTCCATGAAAGTGATTCTCGCCAGTCTCTGCTTAGGGCTACATCAACAGCAAACAAACCATAGAGATAGAACTTGAAACTGCTTCCTTGTGTCAAGGTTCAAAGAGCTAGCACAAACCGTGTTTGATTTAGAGTTCAAAATACATGGATCCCTATAGGGAGAAAACAGAGTGAAACCTCAAAATGAAACCGGTTACTGCCAACGAACGGTTTAACCTAGAAGAACGAAATTTGGCGACCCAAGTGGGATTGGTGTACTGATCATTACCTGAAAGTTTCATCAAGATTGGGTGAAAAAGTGTGTGCTGAGATTTCAGGCAACTCGTAGTTTTTTGGAAGCTTGGCAGGCCCTTTCCATGAAAGTGATTCTCGCCAGTCTCTGCTTAGGGCTACATCAACAGCAAACAAACCATAGAGATAGAACTTGAAACTGCTTTATTGTGTCAAGTTTCAAAGAGCTAGCACAAACCGTGTTTGATTTAGAGTTCCAAATACATGTATCCCTATAGGAGAAAACAGAGTGAAACCTCAAAATGAAACCGGTTACTGCCAACGAACGGTTTAACCTAGAAGAACAAAATTTGGCGAGCCAAGTGGGATTGGTGTACTGATCATTAACTGAAAGTTTCATCAAGATTGGGTGGAAAAGTGTGTACTGAGATTTCAGGCAACTCGTAGTTTTTTGGAAGCTTGGCAGGCCCTTTCCATGAAAGTGATTCTCGCCAGTCTCTGCTTAGGGCTACATCAACAGCAAACAAACCATAGAGATAGAACTTGAAACTGCTTTATTGTGTCAAGTTTCAAAGAGCTAGCACAAACCGTGTTTGATTTAGAGTTCCAAATACATGTATCCCTATAGGAGAAAACAGAGTGAAACCTCAAAATGAAACCGGTTACTGCCAACGAACGGTTTAACCTAGAAGAACGAAATTTGGCGAGCCAAGTGGGATTGGTGTACTGATCATTAACTGAAAGTTTCATCAAGATTGGGTGGAAAAGTGTGTACTGAGATTTCAGGCAAATCGTAGTTTTTTGGAAGCTTGGCAGGCCCTTTCCATGAAAGTGATTCTCGCCAGTCTCTGCTTAGGGCTACATCAACAGCAAACAAACCATAGAGATAGAACTTGAAACTGCTTCCTTGTGTCAAGGTTCAAAGAGCTAGCACAAACCGTGTTTGATTTAGAGTTCAAAATACATGTATCCCTATAGGAGAAAACAGAGTGAAACCTCAAAATGAAACCGGTTACTGCCAACGAACGGTTTAACCTAGAAGAACGAAATTTGGCGAGCCAAGTGGGATTGGTGTACTGATCATTACCTGAAAGTTTCATCAAGATTGGGTGAAAAAGTGTGTGCTGAGATTTCAGGCAACTCGTAGTTTTTTGGAAGCTTGGCAGGCCCTTTCCATGAAAGTGATTCTCGCCAGTCTCTGCTTAGGGCTACATCAACAGCAAACAAACCATAGAGATAGAACTTGAAACTGCTTTATTGTGTCAATTTTAAAAGAGCTAGCACAAACCGTGTTTGATTTAGAATTCCAAATACATGTATCCCTATAGGAGAAAACAGAGTGAAACCTCAAAATGAAACCGGTTACTGCCAACGAACGGTTTAACCTAGAAGAACGAAATTTGGCGAGCCAAGTGGGATTGGTGTACTGATCATTAACTGAAAGTTTCATCAAGATTGGGTGGAAAAGTGTGTACTGAGATTTCAGGCAACTCGTAGTTTTTTAGAAGCTTGGCAGGCCCTTTCCATGAAAGTGATTCTCGCCAGTCTCTGCTTAGGGCTACATCAACAGCAAACAAACCATAGAGATAGAACTTGAAACTGCTTTATTGTGTCAAGTTTCAAAGAGCTAGCACAAACCGTGTTTGATTTAGAGTTCCAAATACATGTATCCCTATAGGAGAAAACAGAGTGAAACCTCAAAATGAAACCGGTTACTGCCAACGAACGGTTTAACCTAGAAGAACGAAATTTGGCGAGCCAAGTGGGATTGGTGTACTGATCATTAACTGAAAGTTTCATCAAGATTGGGTGGAAAAGTGTGTACTGAGATTTCAGGCAACTCGTAGTTTTTTGGAAGCTTGGCAGGCCCTTTCCATGAAAGTGATTCTCGCCAGTCTCTGCTTAGGGCTACATCAACAGCAAACAAACCATAGAGATAGAACTTGAAACTGCTTTATTGTGTCAAGTTTCAAAGAGCTAGCACAAACCGTGTTTGATTTAGAGTTCCAAATACATGTATCCCTATAGGAGAAAACAGAGTGAAACCTCAAAATGAAACCAGTTACTGCCAACAAACGGTTTAATTTAGAATAACGAAATTTGGCGAGCCATGTGGGATTGGTGTACTGATCATTACCTGAAAGTTTCATCAAGATTGGGTGAAAAAGTGTGTGCTGAGATTTCAGGCAACTCGTAGTTTTTTGGAAGCTTGGCAGGCCCTTTCCATGAAAGTGATTCTCGCCAGTCTCTGCTTAGGGCTACATCAACAGCAAACAAACCATAGAGATAGAACTTGAAACTGCTTTATTGTGTCAAGTTTCAAAGAGCTAGCACAAACCGTGTTTGATTTAGAGTTCCAAATACATGTATCCCTATAGGAGAAAACAGAGTGAAACCTCAAAATGAAACCGGTTACTGCCAACGAAGGGTTTAACCTAGAAGAACGAAATTTGGCGAGCCAAGTGAGATTGGTGTACTGATCATTACCTGAAAGTTTCATCAAGATTGGGTGAAAAAGTGTTTGCTGAGATTTCAGGCAACTCGTAGTTTTTTGGAAGCTTGGCAGGCCCTTTCCATGAAAGTGATTCTCGCCAGTCTCTGCTTAGGGCTACATCAACAGCAAACAAACCATAGAGATAGAACTTGAAACTGCTTTATTGTGTCAAGTTTCAAAGAGCTAGCACAAACCGTGTTTGATTTAGAGTTCCAAATACATATCTCCCTATAGGAGAAAACAGAGTGAAATCTCAAAATGAAACCGGTTACTGCCAACGAACGGTTTAACCTAGAAGAACGAAATTTGGCGAGCCAAGTGGGATTGGTGTACTGATCATTACCTGAAAGTTTCATCAAGATTGGGTGAAAAAGTGTGTGCTGAGATTTCAGGCAACTCGTAGTTTTTTGGAAGCTTGGCAGGCCCTTTCCATGAAAGTGATTCTCGCCAGTCTCTGCTTAGGGCTACATCAACAGCAAACAAACCATAGAGATAGAACTTGAAACTGCTTTATTGTGTCAAGTTTAAAAGAGCTAGCACAAACCGTGTTTGATTTAGAGTTCCAAATACATGTATCCCTATAGGAGAAAACAGAGTGAAACCTCAAAATGAAACCGGTTACTGCCAACGAACGGTTTAACCTAGAAGAATGAAATTTGGAGAGCCAAGTGGGATTGGTGTACTGATCATTAACTGAAAGTTTCATCAAGATTGGGTGGAAAAGTGTGTACTGAGATTTCAGGCAACTCGTAGTTTTTTGGAAGCTTGGCAGGCCCTTTCCATGAAAGTGATTCTCGCCAGTCTCTGCTTAGGGCTACATCAACAGCAAACAAACCATAGAGATAGAACTTGAAACTGCTTCCTTGTGTCAAGGTTCAAAGAGCTAGCACAAACCGTGTTTGATTTAGAGTTCAAAATACATGTATCCCTATAGGAGAAAACAGAGTGAAACCTCAAAATGAAACCGGTTACTGCCAACGAACGGTTTAACCTAGAAGAACGAAATTTGGCGAGCCAAGTGGGATTGGTGTACTGATCATTACCTGAAAGTTTCATCAAGATTGGGTGAAAAAGTGTGTGCTGAGATTTCAGGCAACTCGTAGTTTTTTGGAAGCTTGGCAGGCCCTTTCCATGAAAGTGATTCTCGCCAGTCTCTGCTTAGGGCTACATCAACAGCAAACAAACCATAGAGATAGAACTTGAAACTGCTTTATTGTGTCAATTTTCAAAGAGCTAGCACAAACCGTGTTTGATTTAGAGTTCCAAATACATGTATCCCTATAGGAGAAAACAGAGTGAAACCTCAAAATGAAACCAGTTACTGCCAACGAACGGTTTAATGTAGAATAACTAAATTTGGCCAGCCATGTGGGATTGGTGTACTGATCATTAACTGAAAGTTTCATCAAGATTGGGTGGAAAAGTGTGTACTGAGATTTCAGGCAACTCGTAGTTTTTTGGAAGCTTGGCAGGCCCTTTCCATGAAAGTGATTCTCGCCAGTCTCTGCTTAGGGCTACATCAACAGCAAACAAACCATAGAGATAGAACTTGAAACTGCTTTATTGTGTCAAGTTTCAAAGAGCTAGCACAAACCGTGTTTGATTTAGAGTTCCAAATACATGTATCCCTATAGGAGAAAACAGAGTGAAACCTCAAAATGAAACCGGTTACAGCCAACGAACGGTTTAACCTAGAAGAACGAAATTTGGCGAGCCAAGTGGGATTGGTGTACTGATCATTAACTGAAAGTTTCATCAAGATTGGGTGGAAAAGTGTGTACTGAGATTTCAGGCAACTCGTAGTTTTTTGGAAGCTTGGCAGGCCCTTTCCATGAAAGTGATTCTCGCCAGTCTCTGCTTAGGGCTACATCAACAGCAAACAAACCATAGAGATAGAACTTGAAACTGCTTTATTGTGTCAAGTTTCAAAGAGCTAGCACAAACCGTGTTTGATTTAGAGTTCCAAATACATGTATCCCTATAGGAGAAAACAGAGTGAAACCTCAAAATGAAACCGGTTACTGCCAACGAACGGTTTAACCTAGAAGAACGAAATTTGGCGAGCCAAGTGGGATTGGTGTACTGATCATTAACTGAAAGTTTCATCAAGATTGGGTGGAAAAGTGTGTACTGAGATTTCAGGCAACTCGTAGTTTTTTGGAAGCTTGGCAGGCCCTTTCCATGAAAGTGATTCTCGCCAGTCTCTGCTTAGGGCTACATCAACAGCAAACAAACCATAGAGATAGAACTTGAAACTGCTTTATTGTGTCAAGTTTCAAAGAGCTAGCACAAACCGTGTTTGATTTAGAGTTCCAAATACATGAATCCCTATAGGAGAAAACAGAGTGAAACCTCAAAATGAAACCAGTTACTGCCAACAAACGGTTTAATTTAGAATAACGAAATTTGGCGAGCCATGTGGGATTGGTGTACTGATCATTACCTGAAAGTTTCATCAAGATTGGGTGAAAAAGTGTGTGCTGAGATTTCAGGCAACTCGTAGTTTTTTGGAAGCTTGGCAGGCCCTTTCCATGAAAGTGATTCTCGCCAGTCTCTGCTTAGGGCTACATCAACAGCAAACAAACCATAGAGATAGAACTTGAAACTGCTTTATTGTGTCAAGTTTCAAAGAGCTAGCACAAACCGTGTTTGATTTAGAGTTCCAAATACATGTATCCCTATAGGAGAAAACAGAGTGAAACCTCAAAATGAAACCGGTTACTGCCAACGAAGGGTTTAACCTAGAAGAACGAAATTTGGCGAGCCAAGTGAGATTGGTGTACTGATCATTACCTGAAAGTTTCATCAAGATTGGGTGAAAAAGTGTTTGCTGAGATTTCAGGCAACTCGTAGTTTTTTGGAAGCTTGGCAGGCCCTTTCCATGAAAGTGATTCTCGCCAGTCTCTGCTTAGGGCTACATCAACAGCAAACAAACCATAGAGATAGAACTTGAAACTGCTTTATTGTGTCAAGTTTCAAAGAGCTAGCACAAACCGTGTTTGATTTAGAGTTCCAAATACATATCTCCCTATAGGAGAAAACAGAGTGAAATCTCAAAATGAAACCGGTTACTGCCAACGAACGGTTTAACCTAGAAGAACGAAATTTGGCGAGCCAAGTGGGATTGGTGTACTGATCATTACCTGAAAGTTTCATCAAGATTGGGTGAAAAAGTGTGTGCTGAGATTTCAGGCAACTCGTAGTTTTTTGGAAGCTTGGCAGGCCCTTTCCATGAAAGTGATTCTCGCCAGTCTCTGCTTAGGGCTACATCAACAGCAAACAAACCATAGAGATAGAACTTGAAACTGCTTTATTGTGTCAAGTTTAAAAGAGCTAGCACAAACCGTGTTTGATTTAGAGTTCCAAATACATGTATCCCTATAGGAGAAAACAGAGTGAAACCTCAAAATGAAAACGGTTACTGCCAACGAACGGTTTAACCTAGAAGAATGAAATTTGGAGAGCCAAGTGGGATTGGTGTACTGATCATTAACTGAAAGTTTCATCAAGATTGGGTGGAAAAGTGTGTACTGAGATTTCAGGCAACTCGTAGTTTTTTGGAAGCTTGGCAGGCCCTTTCCATGAAAGTGATTCTCGCCAGTCTCTGCTTAGGGCTACATCAACAGCAAACAAACCATAGAGATAGAACTTGAAACTGCTTCCTTGTGTCAAGGTTCAAAGAGCTAGCACAAACCGTGTTTGATTTAGAGTTCAAAATACATGTATCCCTATAGGAGAAAACAGAGTGAAACCTCAAAATGAAACCGGTTACTGCCAACGAACGGTTTAACCTAGAAGAACGAAATTTGGCGAGCCAAGTGGGATTGGTGTACTGATCATTACCTGAAAGTTTCATCAAGATTGGGTGAAAAAGTGTGTGCTGAGATTTCAGGCAACTCGTAGTTTTTTGGAAGCTTGGCAGGCCCTTTCCATGAAAGTGATTCTCGCCAGTCTCTGCTTAGGGCTACATCAACAGCAAACAAACCATAGAGATAGAACTTGAAACTGCTTTATTGTGTCAATTTTCAAAGAGCTAGCACAAACCGTGTTTGATTTAGAGTTCCAAATACATGTATCCCTATAGGAGAAAACAGAGTGAAACCTCAAAATGAAACCAGTTACTGCCAACGAACGGTTTAATGTAGAATAACTAAATTTGGCCAGCCATGTGGGATTGGTGTACTGATCATTAACTGAAAGTTTCATCAAGATTGGGTGGAAAAGTGTGTACTGAGATTTCAGGCAACTCGTAGTTTTTTGGAAGCTTGGCAGGCCCTTTCCATGAAAGTGATTCTCGCCAGTCTCTGCTTAGGGCTACATCAACAGCAAACAAACCATAGAGATAGAACTTGAAACTGCTTTATTGTGTCAAGTTTCAAAGAGCTAGCACAAACCGTGTTTGATTTAGAGTTCCAAATACATGTATCCCTATAGGAGAAAACAGAGTGAAACCTCAAAATGAAACCGGTTACTGCCAACGAACGGTTTAACCTAGAAGAACGAAATTTGGCGAGCCAAGTGGGATTGGTGTACTGATCATTAACTGAAAGTTTCATCAAGATTGGGTGGAAAAGTGTGTACTGAGATTTCAGGCAACTCGTAGTTTTTTGGAAGCTTGGCAGGCCCTTTCCATGAAAGTGATTCTCGCCAGTCTCTGCTTAGGGCTACATCAACAGCAAACAAACCATAGAGATAGAACTTGAAACTGCTTTATTGTGTCAAGTTTCAAAGAGCTAGCACAAACCGTGTTTGATTTAGAGTTCCAAATACATGTATCCCTATAGGAGAAAACAGAGTGAAACCTCAAAATGAAACCAGTTACTGCCAACAAACGGTTTAATTTAGAATAACGAAATTTGGCGAGCCATGTGGGATTGGTGTACTGATCATTACCTGAAAGTTTCATCAAGATTGGGTGAAAAAGTGTGTGCTGAGATTTCAGGCAACTCGTAGTTTTTTGGAAGCTTGGCAGGCCCTTTCCATGAAAGTGATTCTCGCCAGTCTCTGCTTAGGGCTACATCAACAGCAAACAAACCATAGAGATAGAACTTGAAACTGCTTTATTGTGTCAAGTTTCAAAGAGCTAGCACAAACCGTGTTTGATTTAGAGTTCCAAATACATATCTCCCTATAGGAGAAAACAGAGTGAAATCTCAAAATGAAACCGGTTACTGCCAACGAACGGTTTAACCTAGAAGAACGAAATTTGGCGAGCCAAGTGGGATTGGTGTACTGATCATTACCTGAAAGTTTCATCAAGATTGGGTGAAAAAGTGTGTGCTGAGATTTCAGGCAACTCGTAGTTTTTTGGAAGCTTGGCAGGCCCTTTCCATGAAAGTGATTCTCGCCAGTCTCTGCTTAGGGCTACATCAACAGCAAACAAACCATAGAGATAGAACTTGAAACTGCTTTATTGTGTCAAGTTTAAAAGAGCTAGCACAAACCGTGTTTGATTTAGAGTTCCAAATACATGTATCCCTATAGGAGAAAACAGAGTGAAACCTCAAAATGAAACCGGTTACTGCCAACGAACGGTTTAACCTAGAAGAATGAAATTTGGCGAGCCAAGTGGGATTGGTGTACTGATCATTAACTGAAAGTTTCATCAAGATTGGGTGGAAAAGTGTGTACTGAGATTTCAGGCAACTCGTAGTTTTTTGGAAGCTTGGCAGGCCCTTTCCATGAAAGTGATTCTCGCCAGTCTCTGCTTAGGGCTACATCAACAGCAAACAAACCATAGAGATAGAACTTGAAACTGCTTCCTTGTGTCAAGGTTCAAAGAGCTAGCACAAACCGTGTTTGATTTAGAGTTCAAAATACATGTATCCCTATAGGAGAAAACAGAGTGAAACCTCAAAATGAAACCGGTTACTGCCAACGAACGGTTTAACCTAGAAGAACGAAATTTGGCGAGCCAAGTGGGATTGGTGTACTGATCATTACCTGAAAGTTTCATCAAGATTGGGTGAAAAAGTGTGTGCTGAGATTTCAGGCAACTCGTAGTTTTTTGGAAGCTTGGCAGGCCCTTTCCATGAAAGTGATTCTCGCCAGTCTCTGCTTAGGGCTACATCAACAGCAAACAAACCATAGAGATAGAACTTGAAACTGCTTTATTGTGTCAAGTTTCAAAGAGCTAGCACAAACCGTGTTTGATTTAGAGTTCCAAATACATGTATCCCTATAGGAGAAAACAGAGTGAAACCTCAAAATGAAACCAGTTACTGCCAACGAACGGTTTAATGTAGAATAACTAAATTTGGCCAGCCATGTGGGATTGGTGTACTGATTATTACCTGAAAGTTTCATCAAGATTGGGTGAAAAAGTGTGTGCTGAGATTTCAGGCAACTTGTAGTTTTTTGGAAGCTTGGCAGGCCCTTTCCATGAAAGTGATTCTCGCCAGTCTCTGCTAGGGCTACATCAACAGCAAAGAAACCATAGAGATAGAACTTGAAACTGCTTTATTGTGTCAAGTTTCAAAGAGCTAGCACAAACCTTGTTTGATTTAGACTTCCAAATACATGTATCCCTATAGGAGAAAACAGAGTGAAACCTCAAATGAAACCGGTTACTGCCAACGAACGGTTTAACCTAGATGAACGAAATTTGGCGAGCCAAGTGGGATTGGTGTACTGATCATTACCTGAAAGTTTCATCAAGATTGGGTGAAAAGTGTGTGCTGAAATTTCAGGCAACTCATAGCTTTTGGAAGCTTGGCAGGCCCTTTCCATGAAAGTGATTCAAGCCAGTCTCTGCTTAGGGCTACATCAACAGCAAACAAACCATAGAGATAGAACTTGAAACTGCTTTATTGTGTCAAGTTTCAAAGAGCTAGCACAAACCGTGTTTGATTTAGAGTTCCAAATACATGTATCCCTATAGGAGAAAACAGAGTGAAACCTCAAAATGAAACCGGTTACTGCCAACGAAGGGTTTAACCTAGAAGAACGAAATTTGGCGAGCCAAGTGAGATTGGTGTACTGATCATTACCTGAAAGTTTCATCAAGATTGGGTGAAAAAGTGTTTGCTGAGATTTCAGGCAACTCGTAGTTTTTTGGAAGCTTGGCAGGCCCTTTCCATGAAAGTGATTCTCGCCAGTCTCTGCTTAGGGCTACATCAACAGCAAACAAACCATAGAGATAGAACTTGAAACTGCTTTATTGTGTCAAGTTTCAAAGAGCTAGCACAAACCGTGTTTGATTTAGAGTTCCAAATACATGTATCCCTATAGGAGAAAACAGAGTGAAACCTCAAAATGAAACCAGTTACTGCCAACGAACGGTTTAATTTAGAATAACTAAATTTGGCCAGCCATGTGGGATTGGTGTACTGATCATTACCTGAAAGTTTCATCAAGATTGGGTGAAAAAGTGTGTGCTGAGATTTCAGGCAACTCGTAGTTTTTTGGAAGCTTGGCAGGCCCTTTCCATGAAAGTGATTCTCGCCAGTCTCTGCTAGGGCTACATCAACAGCAAAGAAACCATAGAGATAGAACTTGAAACTGCTTTATTGTGTCAAGTTTCAAAGAGCTAGCACAAACCTTGTTTGATTTAGACTTCCAAATACATGTATCCCTATAGGAGAAAACAGAGTGAAACCTCAAATGAAACCGGTTACTGCCAACGAACGGTTTAACCTAGAAGAACGAAATTTGGCGAGCCAAGTGGGATTGGTGTACTGATCATTACCTGAAAGTTTCATCAAGATTGGGTGAAAAAGTGTGTGCTGAGATTTCAGGCAACTCGTAGTTTTTTGGAAGCTTGGCAGGCCCTTTCCATGAAAGTGATTCTCGCCAGTCTCTGCTTAGGGCTACATCAACAGCAAACAAACCATAGAGATAGAACTTGAAACTGCTTTATTGTGTCAAGTTTCAAAGAGCTAGCACAAACCGTGTTTGATTTAGAGTTCCAAATACATGTATCCCTATAGGAGAAAACAGAGTGAAACCTCAAAATGAAACCGGTTACTGCCAACGAACGGTTTAACCTAGAAGAACGAAATTTGGCGAGCCAAGTGGGAATGGTGTACTGATCATTAACTGAAAGTTTCATCAAGATTGGGTGGAAAAGTGTGTACTGAGATTTCAGGAAACTCGTAGTTTTTTGGAAGCTTGGCAGGACCTTTCCATGAAAGAGATTCTCGCCAGTCTCTGCTTAGGGCTACATCAACAGCAAACAAACCATAGAGATAGAACTTGAAACTGCTTCCTTGTGTCAAGGTTCAAAGAGCTAGCACAAACCGTGTTTGATTTAGAGTTCCAAATACATGTATCCC
>NW_027524145.1:0-35576 GCF_052094955.1 Ictidomys tridecemlineatus
AACTGCTTTATGGTGTCAAGTTTCAATGAGCTAGCACAAACCGTGTTTGATTTAGAGTTCCAAATACATGTATCCCTGTAGGAGAAAACAGAGTGAAACCTCAAAATGAAACCGGTTACTGCCAACGAACGGTTTCACCTAGAAGAACGAAATTTGGCGAGCCAAGTCGGATTGGTGTACTGATCATTACCTGAAAGTTTCATCAAGATTGGGTGAAAAAGTGTGTGCTGAGATTTCAGGCAACTCGTAGTTTTTTGGAAGCTTGGCAGGCCCTTTCCATGAAAGTGATTCTCGCCAGTCTCTGCTTAGGGCTACATCAACAGCAAACAAACCATAGAGATAGAACTTGAAACTGCTTTATGGTGTCAAGTTTCAAAGAGCTTGCACAAACCGTGTTTGATTTAGAGTTCCAAATACATGTATCCCTGTAGGAGAAAACAGAGTGAAACCTCAAAATGAAACCGGTTACTGCCAACGAACGGTTTCACCTAGAAGAACGAAATTTGGCGAGCCAAGTGGGATTGGTGTACTGATCATTACCTGAAAGTTTCATCAAGGTTGGGTGAAAAAGTGTGTGCTGAGATTTCAGGCAACTCGTAGTTTTTTGGAAGCTTGGCAGGCCCTTTCCATGAAAGTGATTCTCGCCAGTCTCTGCTTAGGGCTACATCAACAGCAAACAAACCATAGAGATAGAACTTGAAACTGCTTTATGGTGTCAAGTTTCAAAGAGCTAGCAAAAACCGTGTTTGATTTAGAGTTCCAAATACATGTATCCCTGTAGGAGAAAACAGAGTGAAACCTCAAAATGAAACCGGTTACTGCCAACGAACGGTTTCACCTAGAAGAACGAAATTTGGCGAGCCAAGTGGGATTGGTGTACTGATCATTACCTGAAAGTTTCATCAAGATTGGGTGAAAAAGTGTGTGCTGAGATTTCAGGCAACTCGTAGTTTTTTGGAAGCTTGGCAGGCCCTTTCCATGAAAGTGATTCTCGCCAGTCTCTGCTTAGGGCTACATCAACAGCAAACAAACCATAGAGATAGAACTTGAAACTGCTTTATGGTGTCAAGTTTCAAAGAGCTTGCACAAACCGTGTTTGATTTAGAGTTCCAAATACATGTATCCCTGTAGGAGAAAACAGAGTGAAACCTCAAAATGAAACCGGTTACTGCCAACGAACGGTTTCACCTAGAAGAACGAAATTTGGCGAGCCAAGTGGGATTGGTGTCCTGATTATTACCTGAAAGTTTCATCAAGATTGGGTGAAAAAGTGTGTGCTGAGATTTCAGGCAACTCGTAGTTTTTTGGAAGCTTGGCAGGCCCTTTCCATGAAAGTGATTCTCGCCAGTCTCTGCTTAGGGCTACATCAACAGCAAACAAACCATAGAGATAGAACTTGAAACTGCTTTATGGTGTCAAGTTTCAATGAGCTTGCACAAACCGTGTTTGATTTAGAGTTCCAAATACATGTATCCCTGTAGGATTAAACAGAGTGAAACCTCAAAATGAAACCGGTTACTGCCAACGAACGGTTTCACCTAGAAGAACGAAATTTGGCGAGCCAAGTCGGATTGGTGTACTGATCATTACCTGAAAGTTTCATCAAGATTGGGTGAAACAGTGTGTGCTGAGATTTCAGGCAACTCGTAGTTTTTTGGAAGCTTGGCAGGCCCTTTCCATGAAAGTGATTCTCGCCAGTCTCTGCTTAGGGCTACATCAACAGCAAACAAACCATAGAGATAGAACTTGAAACTGCTTTATGGTGTCAAGTTTCAAAGAGCTTGCACAAACCGTGTTTGATTTAGAGTTCCAAATACATGTATCCCTGTAGGAGAAAACAGAGTGAAACCTCAAAATGAAACCGGTTACTGCCAACGAACGGTTTCACCTAGAAGAACGAAATTTGGCGAGCCAAGTGGGATTGGTGTACTGATCATTACCTGAAAGTTTCATCAAGATTGGGTGAAAAAGTGTGTGCTGAGATTTCAGGCAACTCGTAGTTTTTTGGAAGCTTGGCAGGCCCTTTCCATGAAAGTGATTCTCGCCAGTCTCTGCTTAGGGCTACATCAACAGCAAACAAACCATAGAGATAGAACTTGAAACTGCTTTATGGTGTCAAGTGTCAAAGAGCTAGCAAAAACCGTGTTTGATTTAGAGTTCCAAATACATGTATCCCTGTAGGAGAAAACAGAGTGAAACCTCAAAATGAAACCGGTTACTGCCAACGAACGGTTTCACCTAGAAGAACGAAATTTGGCGAGCCAAGTGGGATTGGTGTACTGATCATTACCTGAAAGTTTCATCAAGATTGGGTGAAAAGTGTGTGCTGAGATTTCAGGCAACTCGTAGTTTTTTGAAGCTTGGCAGGCCCTTTCCATGAAAGTGATTCTCGCCAGTCTCTGCTTAGGGCTACATCAACAGCAAACAAACCATAGAGATAGAACTTGAAACTGCTTTATGGTGTCAAGTTTCAAAGAGCTTGCACAAACCGTGTTTGATTTAGAGTTCCAAATACATGTATCCCTGTAGGAGAAAACAGAGTGAAACCTCAAAATGAAACCGGTTACTGCCAACGAACGGTTTCACCTAGAAGAACGAAATTTGGCGAGCCAAGTGGGATTGGTGTACTGATTATTACCTGAAAGTTTCATCAAGATTGGGTGAAAAAGTGTGTGCTGAGATTTCAGGCAACTCGTAGTTTTTTGGAAGCTTGGCAGGCCCTTTCCATGAAAGTGATTCTCCCAGTCTCTGCTTAGGGCTACATCAACAGCAAACAAACCATAGAGATAGAACTTGAAACTGCTTTATGGTGTCAAGTTTCAATGAGCTTGCACAAACCGTGTTTGATTTAGAGTTCCAAATACATGTATCCCTGTAGGATTAAACAGAGTGAAACCTCAAAATGAAACCGGTTACTGCCAACGAACGGTTTCACCTAGAAGAACGAAATTTGGCGAGCCAAGTGGGATTGGTGTACTGATCATTACCTGAAAGTTTCATCAAGATTGGGTGAAACAGTGTGTGCTGAGATTTCAGGCAACTCGTAGTTTTTTGGAAGCTTGGCAGGCCCTTTCCATGAAAGTGATTCTCGCCAGTCTCTGCTTAGGGCTACATCAACAGCAAACAAACCATAGAGATAGAACTTGAAACTGCTTTATGGTGTCAAGTTTCAAAGAGCTTGCACAAACCGTGTTTGATTTAGAGTTCCAAATACATGTATCCCTGTAGGAGAAAACAGAGTGAAACCTCAAAATGAAACCGGTTACTGCCAACGAACGGTTTCACCTAGAAGAACGAAATTTGGCGAGCCAAGTGGGATTGGTGTACTGATCATTACCTGAAAGTTTCATCAAGATTGGGTGAAAAAGTGTGTGCTGAGATTTCAGGCAACTCGTAGTTTTTTGGAAGCTTGGCAGGCCCTTTCCATGAAAGTGATTCTCGCCAGTCTCTGCTTAGGGCTACATCAACAGTAAAGAAACCATAGAGATAGAACTTGAAACTGCTTTATGGTGTCAAGTGTCAAAGAGCTAGCAAAAACCGTGTTTGATTTAGAGTTCCAAATACATGTATCCCTGTAGGAGAAAACAGAGTGAAACCTCAAAATGAAACCGGTTACTGCCAACGAACGGTTTCACCTAGAAGAACGAAATTTGGCGAGCCAAGTGGGATTGGTGTACTGATCATTACCTGAAAGTTTCATCAAGATTGGGTGAAAAGTGTGTGCTGAGATTTCAGGCAACTCGTAGTTTTTTGGAAGCTTGGCAGGCCCTTTCCATGAAAGTGATTCTCGCCAGTCTCTGCTTAGGGCTACATCAACAGCAAAGAAACCATAGAGATAGAACTTGAAACTGCTTTATGGTGTCAAGTTTCAAAGAGCTTGCACAAACCGTGTTTGATTTAGAGTTCCAAATACATGTATCCCTGTAGGAGAAAACAGAGTGAAACCTCAAAATGAAACCGGTTACTGCCAACGAACGGTTTCACCTAGAAGAACGAAATTTGGCGAGCCAAGTGGGATTGGTGTACTGATCATTACCTGAATGTTTCATCAAGATTGGGTGAAAAAGTGTGTGCTGAGATTTCAGGCAACTCGTAGTTTTTTGGAAGCTTGGCAGGCCCTTTCCATGAAAGTGATTCTCGCCAGTCTCTGCTTAGGGCTACATCAACAGCAAACAAACCATAGAGATAGAACTTGAAACTGCTTTATGGTGTCAAGTTTCAATGAGCTTGCACAAACCGTGTTTGATTTAGAGTTCCAAATACATGTATCCCTGTAGGAGAAAACAGAGTGAAACCTCAAAATGAAACCGGTTACTGCCAACGAACGGTTTCACCTAGAAGAACGAAATTTGGCGAGCCAAGTGGGATTAGTGTACTGATCATTACCTGAAAGTTTCATCAAGGTTGGGTGAAAAAGTGTGTGCTGAGATTTCAGGCAACTCGTAGTTTTTTGGAAGCTTGGCAGGCCCTTTCCATGAAAGTGATTCTCGCCAGTCTCTGCTTAGGGCTACATCAACAGCAAACAAACCATAGAGATAGAACTTGAAACTGCTTTATGGTGTCAAGTTTCAAAGAGCTAGCACAAACCGTGTTTGATTTAGAGTTCCAAATACATGTATCTCTATAGGAGAAAACAGAGTGAAACCTCAAAATGAAACCGGTTACTGCCAACGAACAGTTTCACCTAGAAGAACGAAATTTGGCGAGCCAAGTGGGATTGGTGTACTGATCATTACCTGAAAGTTTCATCAAGGTTGGGTGAAAAAGTGTGTGCTGAGATTTCAGGCAACTCGTAGTTTTTTGGAAGCTTGGCAGGCCCTTTCCATGAAAGTGATTCTCGCCAGTCTCTGCTTAGGGCTACATCAACAGCAAAGAAACCATAGAGATAGAACTTGAAACTGCTTTATGGTGTCAAGTTTCAAAGAGCTAGCAAAAACCGTGTTTGATTTAGAGTTCCAAATACATGTATCCCTGTAGGAGAAAACAGAGTGAAACCTCAAAATGAAACCGGTTACTGCCAACGAACGGTTTCACCTAGAAGAACGAAATTTGGCGAGCCAAGTGGGATTGGTGTACTGATCATTACCTGAAAGTTTCATCAAGGTTGGGTGAAAAAGTGTGTGCTGAGATTTCAGGCAACTCGTAGTTTTTTGGAAGCTTGGCAGGCCCTTTCCATGAAAGTGATTCTCGCCAGTCTCTGCTTAGGGCTACATCAACAGCAAACAAACCATAGAGATAGAACTTGAAACTGCTTTATGGTGTCAAGTTTCAATGAGCTAGCACAAACCGTGTTTGATTTAGAGTTCCAAATACATGTATCCCTGTAGGAGAAAACAGAGTGAAACCTCAAAATGAAACCGGTTACTGCCAACGAACGGTTTCACCTAGAAGAACGAAATTTGGCGAGCCAAGTGGGATTGGTGTACTGATTATTACCTGAAAGTTTCATCAAGATTGGGTGAAAAAGTGTGTGCTGAGATTTCAGGCAACTCGTAGTTTTTTGGAAGCTTGGCAGGCCCTTTCCATGAAAGTGATTCTCGCCAGTCTCTGCTTAGGGCTACATCAACAGCAAACAAACCATAGAGATAGAACTTGAAACTGCTTTATGGTGTCAAGTTTCAATGAGCTAGCACAAACCGTGTTTGATTTAGAGTTCCAAATACATGTATCCCTGTAGGATTAAACAGAGTGAAACCTCAAAATGAAACCGGTTACTGCCAACGAACGGTTTCACCTAGAAGAACGAAATTTGGCGAGCCAAGTGGGATTGGTGTACTGATCATTACCTGAAAGTTTCATCAAGATTGGGTGAAAAAGTGTGTGCTGAGATTTCAGGCAACTCGTAGTTTTTTGGAAGCTTGGCAGGCCCTTTCCATGAAAGTGATTCTCGCCAGTCTCTGCTTAGGGCTACATCAACAGCAAACAAACCATAGAGATAGAACTTGAAACTGCTTTATGGTGTCAAGTTTCAAAGAGCTTGCACAAACCGTGTTTGATTTAGAGTTCCAAATACATGTATCCCTGTAGGAGAAAACAGAGTGAAACCTCAAAATGAAACCGGTTACTGCCAACGAACGGTTTCACCTAGAAGAACGAAATTTGGCGAGCCAAGTGGGATTGGTGTACTGATTATTACCTGAAAGTTTCATCAAGATTGGGTGAAAAAGTGTGTGCTGAGATTTCAGACAACTCGTAGTTTTTTGGAAGCTTGGCAGGCCCTTTCCATGAAAGTGATTCTCGCCAGTCTCTGCTTAGGGCTACATCAACAGCAAACAAACCATAGAGATAGAACTTGAAACTGCTTTATGGTGTCAAGTTTCAATGAGCTTGCACAAACCGTGTTTGATTTAGAGTTCCAAATACATGTATCCCTGTAGGATTAAACAGAGTGAAACCTCAAAATGAAACCGTTTACTGCCAACGAACGGTTTCACCTAGAAGAACGAAATTTGGCGAGCCAAGTCGGATTGGTGTACTGATCATTACCTGAAAGTTTCATCAAGATTGGGTGAAAAAGTGTGTGCTGAGATTTCAGGCAACTCGTAGTTTTTTGGAAGCTTGGCAGGCCCTTTCCATGAAAGTGATTCTCGCCAGTCTCTGCTTAGGGCTACATCAACAGCAAACAAACCATAGAGATAGAACTTGAAACTGCTTTATGGTGTCAAGTTTCAAAGAGCTTGCACAAACCGTGTTTGATTTAGAGTTCCAAATACATGTATCCCTGTAGGAGAAAACAGAGTGAAACCTCAAAATGAAACCGGTTACTGCCAACGAACGGTTTCACCTAGAAGAACGAAATTTGGCGAGCCAAGTGGGATTGGTGTACTGATTATTACCTGAAAGTTTCATCAAGATTGGGTGAAAAAGTGTGTGCTGAGATTTCAGGCAACTCGTAGTTTTTTGGAAGCTTGGCAGGCCCTTTCCATGAAAGTGATTCTCGCCAGTCTCTGCTTAGGGCTACATCAACAGCAAACAAACCATAGAGATAGAACTTGAAACTGCTTTATGGTGTCAAGTTTCAATGAGCTTGCACAAACCGTGTTTGATTTAGAGTTCCAAATACATGTATCCCTGTAGGAGAAAACAGAGTGAAACCTCAAAATGAAACCGGTTACTGCCAACGAACGGTTTCACCTAGAAGAACGAAATTTGGCGAGCCAAGTGGGATTGGTGTACTGATCATTACCTGAATGTTTCATCAAGGTTGGGTGAAAAAGTGTGTGCTGAGATTTCAGGCAACTCGTAGTTTTTTGGAAGCTTGGCAGGCCCTTTCCATGAAAGTGATTCTCGCCAGTCTCTGCTTAGGGCTACATCAACAGCAAACAAACCATAGAGATAGAACTTGAAACTGCTTTATGGTGTCAAGTTTCAAAGAGCTTGCAAAAACCGTGTTTGATTTAGAGTTCCAAATACATGTATCCCTGTAGGAGAAAACAGAGTGAAACCTCAAAATGAAACCGGTTACTGCCAACGAACGGTTTCACCTAGAAGAACGAAATTTGGCGAGCCAAGTGGGATTGGTGTACTGATTATTACCTGAAAGTTTCATCAAGATTGGGTGAAAAAGTGTGTGCTGAGATTTCAGGCAACTCGTAGTTTTTTGGAAGCTTGGCAGGCCCTTTCCATGAAAGTGATTCTCGCCAGTCTCTGCTTAGGGCTACATCAACAGCAAACAAACCATAGAGATAGAACTTGAAACTGCTTTATGGTGTCAAGTTTCAATGAGCTTGCACAAACCGTGTTTGATTTAGAGTTCCAAATACATGTATCCCTGTAGGATTAAACAGAGTGAAACCTCAAAATGAAACCGGTTACTGCCAACGAACGGTTTCACCTAGAAGAACGAAATTTGGCGAGCCAAGTGGGATTGGTGTACTGATCATTACCTGAAAGTTTCATCAAGATTGGGTGAAACAGTGTGTGCTGAGATTTCAGGCAACTCGTAGTTTTTTGGAAGCTTGGCAGGCCCTTTCCATGAAAGTGATTCTCGCCAGTCTCTGCTTAGGGCTACATCAACAGCAAACAAACCATAGAGATAGAACTTGAAACTGCTTTATGGTGTCAAGTTTCAAAGAGCTTGCACAAACCGTGTTTGATTTAGAGTTCCAAATACATGTATCCCTGTAGGAGAAAACAGAGTGAAACCTCAAAATGAAACCGGTTACTGCCAACGAACGGTTTCACCTAGAAGAACGAAATTTGGCGAGCCAAGTGGGATTGGTGTACTGATTATTACCTGAAAGTTTCATCAAGATTGGGTGAAAAAGTGTGTGCTGAGATTTCAGGCAACTCGTAGTTTTTTGGAAGCTTGGCAGGCCCTTTCCATGAAAGTGATTCTCGCCAGTCTCTGCTTAGGGCTACATCAACAGCAAACAAACCATAGAGATAGAACTTGAAACTGCTTTATGGTGTCAAGTTTCAATGAGCTTGCACAAACCGTGTTTGATTTAGAGTTCCAAATACATGTATCCCTGTAGGAGAAAACAGAGTGAAACCTCAAAATGAAACCGGTTACTGCCAACGAACGGTTTCACCTAGAAGAACGAAATTTGGCGAGCCAAGTGGGATTGGTGTACTGATCATTACCTGAATGTTTCATCAAGGTTGGGTGAAAAAGTGTGTGCTGAGATTTCAGGCAACTCGTAGTTTTTTGGAAGCTTGGCAGGCCCTTTCCATGAAAGTGATTCTCGCCAGTCTCTGCTTAGGGCTACATCAACAGCAAAGAAACCATAGAGATAGAACTTGAAACTGCTTTATGGTGTCAAGTTTCAAAGAGCTAGCAAAAACCGTGTTTGATTTAGAGTTCCAAATACATGTATCCCTGTAGGAGAAAACAGAGTGAAACCTCAAAATGAAACCGGTTACTGCCAACGAACGGTTTCACCTAGAAGAACGAAATTTGGCGAGCCAAGTGGGATTGGTGTACTGATCATTACCTGAAAGTTTCATCAAGATTGGGTGAAAAAGTGTGTGCTGAGATTTCAGGCAACTCGTAGTTTTTTGAAAGCTTGGCAGGCCCTTTCCATGAAAGTGATTCTCGCCAGTCTCTGCTTAGGGCTACATCAACAGCAAACAAACCATAGAGATAGAACTTGAAACTGCTTTATGGTGTCAAGTTTCAAAGAGCTAGCACAAACCGTGTTTGATTTAGAGTTCCAAATACATGTATCTCTATAGGAGAAAACAGAGTGAAACCTCAAAATGAAACCGGTTACTGCCAACGAACAGTTTCACCTAGAAGAACGAAATTTGGCGAGCCAAGTGGGATTGGTGTACTGATCATTACCTGAAAGTTTCATCAAGATTGGGTGAAAAAGTGTTTGCTGAGATTTCAGGAAACTCGTAGTTTTTTGGAAGCTTGGCAGGCCCTTTCCATGAAAGTGATTCTCGCAAGTCTCTGCTTAGGGCTACATCAACAGCAAACAAACCATAGAGATAGAACTTGAAACTGCTTTATTGTGTCAAGTTTCAAAAAGCTAGCACAAACCGTGTTTGATTTAGAGTTCCAAATACATGTATCCCTATAGGAGAAAACAGAGTGAAACCTCAAAATGAAACCGGTTACTGCCAACGAAAGGTTTCACCTAGAAGAACGAAATTTGGCGAGCCAAGTGGGATTGGTGTACTGATCATTACCTGAAAGTTTCATCAAGATTGGGTGAAAAAGTGTGTGCTGAGATTTCAGGCAACTCGTAGTTTTTTGGAAGCTTGGCAGGCCCTTTCTATGAAAGTGATTCTCGCCAGTCTCTGCTTAGGGCTACATCAACAGCAAACAAACCATAGAGATAGAATTTGAAACTGCTTTATGGTGTCAAGTTTCAAAGAGCTAGCACAAACCGTGTTTGATTTAGAGTTCCAAATACATGTATCCCTATAGGAGAAAACAGAGTGAAACCTCAAAATGAAACCGGTTACTGCCAACGAACGGTTTCACCTAGAAGAACGAAATTTGGCGAGCAAAATGGGATTGGTGTACTGATCATTACCTGAAAGTTTCACAAGATTGGGTGAAAAAGTGTGTGCTGAGATTTCAGGCAACTCGTAGTTTTTTGGAAGCTTGGCAGGCCCTTTCCATGAAAGTGATTCTCGCCAGTCTCTGCTTAGGGCTACATCAACAGCAAACAAACCATAGAGATAGAACTTGAAACTGCTTTATGGTGTCAAGTTTCAAAGAGCTAGCACAAACCTTGTTTGATTTAGAGTTCCAAATACATGTATCCCTATAGGAGAAAACAGAGTGAAACCTCAAAATGAAACCGGTTACTGCCAACGAAAGGTTTCACCTAGAAGAATGAAATTTGGCGAGCCAAGTGGGATTGGTGTACTGATCATTACCTGAAAGTTTCATCAAGATTGGGTGAAAAAGTGTGTGCTGAGATTTCAGGCAACTCGTAGTTTTTTGGAAGCTTGGCAGGCCCTTTCTATAAAAGTGATTCTCGCCAGTCTCTGCTTAGGGCTACACCAACAGCAAACAAACCATAGAGATAGATCTTGAAACTGCTTTATGGTGTCAAGTTTCAAAGAGCTAGCACAAACCGTGTTTGATTTAGAGTTCCAAATACATGCTTCGCTGTAGGAGAAAACAGAGTGATACCTCAAAATGAAACCGGTTACTGCCAACGAACGGTTTCACCTAGAAGAACGAAATTTGGCGAGCCAAGTGGGATTGGTGTACTGATCATTACCTGAAAGTTTCATCAAGATTGGGTGAAAAAGTGTGTGCTGAGATTTCAGGAAACTCGTAGTTTTTTGGAAGCTTGGCAGGCCCTTTCCATGAAAGTGATTCTCGCCAGTCTCTGCTTAGGGCTACATCAACAGCAAACAAACCATAGAGATAGAACTTGAAACTGCTTTATGGTGTCAAGTTTCAAATAGCTAGCACAAACCGTGTTTTACTTAGAGTTCCAAATACATGTATCCCTATAGGAGAAAACAGAGTGAAACCTCAAAATGAAACCGGTTACTGCCAACGAACGGTTTCACCTAGAAGAACGAAATTTGGCGAGCCAAGTGGGATTGGTGTACTGATCATTACCTGAAAGTTTCATCAAGATTGGGTGAAAAAGTGTGTGCTGAGATTTCAGGCAACTCGTAGTTTTTTGGAAGCTTGGCAGGCCCCTTCCATGAAAGTGATTCTCGCCAGTCTCTGCTTAGGGCTACATCAACAGCAAAAAAACCATAGAGATAGAACTTGAAACTGCTTTATGGTGTCAAGTTTCAAAGAGCTAGCACAAACCGTGTTTGATTTAGAGTTCCAAATACATGTATCCCTGTAGGAGAAAACAGAGTGAAACCTCAAAATGAAACCGGTTACTGCCAACGAACGGTTTCACCTAGAAGAACGAAATTTGGCGAGCCAAGTGGGATTGGTGTACTGATCATTACCTGAAAGTTTCATCAAGATTGGGTGAAAAAGTGTGTGCTGAGATTTCAGGAAACTCGTAGTTTTCTGGAAGCTTGGCAGGCCCTTTCCATGAAAGTGATTCTCGCCAGTCTCTGCTTAGGGCTACATCAACAGCAAACAAACCATAGAGATAGAACTTGAAACTGCTTTATGGTGTCAAGTTTCAAAGAGCTAGCACAAACCGTGTTTGATTTAGAGTTCCAAATACATGTATCCCTCTAGGAGAAAACAGAGTGAAACCTCAAAATGAAACCGGTTACTGCCAACGAACGGTTTCACCTAGAAGAACGAAATTTGGCGAGCCAAGTGGGATTGGTGTACTGATCATTACCTGAAAGTTTCATCAAGATTGGGTGAAAAAGTGTGTGCTGAGATTTCAGGCAACTCGTAGTTTTTTGGAAGCTTGGCAGGCCCTTTCAATGAAAGTGATTCTTGCCAGTCTCTGCTTAGGGCTACATCAACAGCAAACAAACAATAGAGATAGAATTTGAAACTGCTTTATGGTGTCAAGTTTCAAAGGGCTAGCACAAACCGTGTTTGATTTAGAGTTCCAAATACATGTATCCCTATAGGAGAAAACAGACAGAAACCTCAAAAAGAAACCGGTTACTGCCAACGAACGGTTTCACCTAGAAGAACGAAATTTGGCGAGCCAAGTGGGATTGGTGTACTGATCATTACCTGAAAGTTTCATCAAGATTGGGTGAAAAAGTGTGTGCTGAGATTTCAGGCAACTCGTAGTTTTTTGGAAGCTTGGCAGGCCCTTTCCATGAAAGTGATTCTCGCCAGTCTCTGCTTAGGGCTACATCAACAGCAAACAAACCATAGAGATAGAACTTGAAACTGCTTTATGGTGTCAAGTTTCAAAGAGCTTGCACAAACCGTGTTTGATTTAGAGTTCCAAATACATGTATCCCTGTAGGAGAAAACAAAGTGAAACCTCAAAATGAAACCGGTTACTGCCAACGAACGGTTTCACCTAGAAGAACGAAATTTGGCGAGCCAAGTGGGATTGGTGTACTGATCATTACCTGAAAGTTTCATCAAGATTGGGTGAAAAAGTGTGTGCTGAGATTTCAGGCAACTCGTAGTTTTTTGGAAGCTTGGCAGGCCCTTTCCATGAAAGTGATTCTCGCCAGTCTCTGCTTAGGGCTACATCAACAGCAAACAAACCATAGAGATAGAACTTGAAACTGCTTTATGGTGTCAAGTTTCAATGAGCTAGCACAAACCGTGTTTGATTTAGAGTTCCAAATACATGTATCCCTGTAGGAGAAAACAGAGTGAAACCTCAAAATGAAACCGGTTACTGCCAACGAACGGTTTCACCTAGAAGAACGAAATTTGGCGAGCCAAGTGGGATTGGTGTACTGATCATTACCTGAAAGTTTCATCAAGGTTGGGTGAAAAAGTGTGTGCTGAGATTTCAGGCAACTCGTAGTTTTTGGAAGCTTGGCAGGCCCTTTCCATGAAAGTGATTCTCGCCAGTCTCTGCTTAGGGCTACATCAACAGCAAAGAAACCATAGAGATAGAACTTGAAACTGCTTTATGGTGTCAAGTTTCAAAGAGCTTGCACAAACCGTGTTTGATTTAGAGTTCCAAATACATGTATCCCTGTAGGAGAAAACAGAGTGAAACCTCAAAATGAAACCGGTTACTGCCAACGAACGGTTTCACCTAGAAGAACGAAATTTGGCGAGCCAAGTGGGATTGGTGTACTGATCATTACCTGAAAGTTTCATCAAGATTGGGTGAAAAAGTGTGTGCTGAGATTTCAGGCAACTCGTAGTTTTTTGGAAGCTTGGCAGGCCCTTTCTATGAAAGTGATTCTCGCCAGTCTCTGCTTAGGGCTACATCAACAGCAAACAAACCATAGAGATAGAACTTGAAACTGCTTTATGGTGTCAAGTTTCAAAGAGCTAGCACAAACCGTGTTTGATTTAGAGTTCCAAATACATGTATCTCTATAGGAGAAAACAGAGTGAAACCTCAAAATGAAACCGGTTACTGCCAACGAACAGTTTCACCTAGAAGAACGAAATTTGGCGAGCCAAGTGGGATTGGGTGTACTGATCATTACCTGAAAGTTTCATCAAGGTTGGGTGAAAAAGTGTGTGCTGAGATTTCAGGCAACTCGTAGTTTTTTGGAAGCTTGGCAGGCCCTTTCCATGAAAGTGATTCTCGCCAGTCTCTGCTTAGGGCTACATCAACAGCAAAGAAACCATAGAGATAGAACTTGAAACTGCTTTATGGTGTCAAGTTTCAAAGAGCTAGCAAAAACCGTGTTTGATTTAGAGTTCCAAATACATGTATCCCTGTAGGAGAAAACAGAGTGAAACCTCAAAATGAAACCGGTTACTGCCAACGAACGGTTTCACCTAGAAGAACGAAATTTGGCGAGCCAAGTGGGATTGGTGTACTGATCATTACCTGAAAGTTTCATCAAGATTGGGTGAAAAAGTGTGTGCTGAGATTTCAGGCAACTCGTAGTTTTTTGGAAGCTTGGCAGGCCCTTTCCATGAAAGTGATTCTCGCCAGTCTCTGCTTAGGGCTACATCAACAGCAAACAAACCATAGAGATAGAACTTGAAACTGCTATATGGTGTCAAGTTTCAAAGAGCTAGCACAAACCGTGTTTGATTTAGAGTTCCAAATACATGTATCTCTATAGGAGAAAACAGAGTGAAACCTCAAAATGAAACCGGTTACTGCCAACGAACAGTTTCACCTAGAAGAACAAAATTTGGCGAGCCAAGTGGGATTGGTGTACTGATCATTACCTGAAAGTTTCATCAAGATTGGGTGAAAAAGTGTTTGCTGAGATTTCAGGCAACTCGTAGTTTTTTGGAAGCTTGGCAGGCCCTTTCCATGAAAGTGATTCTCGCAAGTCTCTGCTTAGGGCTGCATCAACAGCAAACAAACCATAGAGATAGAACTTGAAACTGCTTTATTGTGTCAAGTTTCAAAAAGCTAGCACAAACCGTGTTTGATTTAGAGTTCCAAATACATGTATCCCTATAGGAGAAAACAGAGTGAAACCTCAAAATGAAACCGGTTACTGCCAACGAAAGGTTTCACCTAGAAGAATGAAATTTGGCGAGCCAAGTGGGATTGGTGTACTGATCATTACCTGAAAGTTTCATCAAGATTGGGTGAAAAAGTGTGTGCTGAGATTTCAGGCAACTCGTAGTTTTTTGGAAGCTTGGCAGGCCCTTTCTATGAAAGTGATTCTTGCCAGTCTCTGCTTAGGGCTACATCAACAGCAAAGAAACCATAGAGATAGAACTTGAAACTGCTTTATTGTGTCAAGTTTCAAAGAGCTAGCACAAACCGTGTTTGATTTAGAGTTCCAAATACATGCTTCGCTGTAGGAGAAAACAGAGTGAAACCTCAAAATGAAACCGGTTACTGCCAACGAACGGTTTCACCTAGAAGAACGAAATTTGGCGAGCCAAGTGGGATTGGTGTACTGATCATTACCTGAAAGTTTCATCAAGATTGGTTGAAAAAGTGTGTGCTGAGATTTCAGGCAACTCGTAGTTTTTTGGAAGCTTGGCAGGCCCTTTCCATGAAAGTGATTCTCGCCAGTCTCTGCTTAGGGCTACATCAACAGCAAACAAACCATAGAGATAGAACTTGAAACTGCTTTATGGTGTCAAGTTTCAAATAGCTAGCACAAACCGTGTTTTACTTAGAGTTCCAAATACATGTATCCCTATAGGAGAAAACAGAGTGAAACCTCAAAATGAAACCGGTTACTGCCAACGAACGGTTTCACCTAGAAGAACGAAATTTGGCGAGCCAAGTGGGATTGGTGTACTGATCATTACCTGAAAGTTTCATCAAGATTGGGTGAAAAAGTGTGTGCTGAGATTTCAGGCAACTCGTAGTTTTTTGGAAGCTTGGCAGGCCCCTTCCATGAAAGTGATTCTCGCCAGTCTCTGCTTAGGGCTACATCAACAGCAAAAAAACCATAGAGATAGAACTTGAAACTGCTTTATGGTGTCAAGTTTCAAAGAGCTAGCACAAACCGTGTTTGATTGAGAGTTCCAAATACATGTATCCCTGTAGGAGAAAACAGAGGGAAACCTCAAAATGAAACCGGTTACTGCCAACGAACGGTTTCACCTAGAATAACGAAATTTGGCGAGCCAAGTGGGATTGGTGTACTGATCATTACCTGAAAGTTTCATCAAGATTGGGTGAAAAAGTGTGTGCTGAGATTTCAGGCAACTCGTAGTTTTCTGGAAGCTTGGCAGGCCCTTTCCATGAAAGTGATTCTCGCCAGTCTCTGCTTAGGGCTACATCAACAGCAAACAAACCATAGAGATAGAACTTGAAACTGCTTTATGGTGTCAAGTTTCAAAGAGCTAGCACAAACCGTGTTTGATTTAGAGTTCCAAATACATGTATCCCTCTAGGAGAAAACAGAGTGAAACCTCAAAATGAAACCGGTTACTGCCAACGAACGGTTTCACCTAGAAGAACGAAATTTGGCGAGCCAAGTGGGATTGGTGTACTGATCATTACCTGAAAGTTTCATCAAGGTTGGGTGAAAAAGTGTGTGCTGAGATTTCAGGCAACTTGTAGTTTTTTGGAAGCTTGGCAGGCCCTTTCCATGAAAGTGATTCTCGCCAGTCTCTGCTTAGGGCTACATCAACAGCAAACAAACCATAGAGATAGAACTTGAAACTGCTTTATGGTGTCAAGTTTCAAAGAGCTAGCACAAACCGTGTTTGATTTAGAGTTCCAAATACATGTATCTCTATAGGAGAAAACAGAGTGAAACCTCAAAATGAAACCGGTTACTGCCAACGAACAGTTTCACCTAGAAGAACGAAATTTGGCGAGCCAAGTGGGATTGGTGTACTGATCATTACCTGAAAGTTTCATCAAGGTTGGGTGAAAAAGTGTGTGCTGAGATTTCAGGCAACTCGTAGTTTTTTGGAAGCTTGGCAGGCCCTTTCCATGAAAGTGATTCTCGCCAGTCTCTGCTTAGGGCTACATCAACAGCAAAGAAACCATAGAGATAGAACTTGAAACTGCTTTATGGTGTCAAGTTTCAAAGAGCTAGCAAAAACCGTGTTTGATTTAGAGTTCCAAATACATGTATCCCTGTAGGAGAAAACAGAGTGAAACCTCAAAATGAAACCGGTTACTGCCAACGAACGGTTTCACCTAGAAGAACGAAATTTGGCGAGCCAAGTGGGATTGGTGTACTGATCATTACCTGAAAGTTTCATCAAGATTGGGTGAAAAAGTGTGTGCTGAGATTTCAGGCAACTCGTAGTTTTTTGGAAGCTTGGCAGGCCCTTTCCATGAAAGTGATTCTCGCCAGTCTCTGCTTAGGGCTACATCAACAGCAAACAAACCATAGAGATAGAACTTGAAACTGCTTTATGGTGTCAAGTTTCAAAGAGCTAGCACAAACCGTGTTTGATTTAGAGTTCCAAATACATGTATCTCTATAGGAGAAAACAGAGTGAAACCTCAAAATGAAACCGGTTACTGCCAACGAACAGTTTCACCTAGAAGAACGAAATTTGGCGAGCCAAGTGGGATTGGTGTACTGATCATTACCTGAAAGTTTCATCAAGATTGGGTGAAAAAGTGTTTGCTGAGATTTCAGGCAACTCGTAGTTTTTTGGAAGCTTGGCAGGCCCTTTCCATGAAAGTGATTCTCGCAAGTCTCTGCTTAGGGCTACATCAACAGCAAACAAACCATAGAGATAGAACTTGAAACTGCTTTATTGTGTCAAGTTTCAAAAAGCTAGCACAAACCGTGTTTGATTTAGAGTTCCAAATACATGTATCCCTATAGGAGAAAACAGAGTGAAACCTCAAAATGAAACCGGTTACTGCCAACGAAAGGTTTCACCTAGAAGAATGAAATTTGGCGAGCCAAGTGGGATTGGTGTACTGATCATTACCTGAAAGTTTCATCAAGATTGGGTGAAAAAGTGTGTGCTGAGATTTCAGGCAACTCGTAGTTTTTTGGAAGCTTGGCAGGCCCTTTCTATGAAAGTGATTCTTGCCAGTCTCTGCTTAGGGCTACATCAACAGCAAAGAAACCATAGAGACAGAACTTGAAACTGCTTTATGGTGCCAAGTTTCAAAGAGCTAGCACAAACCGTGTTTGATTTAGAGTTCCAAATACATGCTTCGCTGTAGGAGAAAACAGAGTGAAACCTCAAAATGAAACCGGTTACTGCCAACGAACGGTTTCACCTAGAAGAACGAAATTTGGCGAGCCAAGTGGGATTGGTGTACTGATCATTACCTGAAAGTTTCATCAAGATTGGTTGAAAAAGTGTGTGCTGAGATTTCAGGCAACTCGTAGTTTTCTGGAAGCTTGGCAGGCCCTTTCCATGAAAGTGATTCTCGCCAGTCTCTGCTTAGGGCTACATCAACAGCAAACAAACCATAGAGATAGAACTTGAAACTGCTTTATGGTGTCAAGTTTCAAATAGCTAGCACAAACCGTGTTTTACTTAGAGTTCCAAATACATGTATCCCTATAGGAGAAAACAGAGTGAAACCTCAAAATGAAACCGGTTACTGCCAACGAACGGTTTCACCTAGAAGAACGAAATTTGGCGAGCCAAGTGGGATTGGTGTACTGATCATTACCTGAAAGTTTCATCAAGGTTGGGTGAAAAAGTGTGTGCTGAGATTTCAGGCAACTCGTAGTTTTTTGGAAGCTTGGCAGGCCCTTTCCATGAAAGTGATTCTCGCCAGTCTCTGCTTAGGGCTACATCAACAGCAAAGAAACCATAGAGATAGAACTTGAAACTGCTTTATGGTGTCAAGTTTCAAAGAGCTAGCAAAAACCGTGTTTGATTTAGAGTTCCAAATACATGTATCCCTGTAGGAGAAAACAGAGTGAAACCTCAAAATGAAACCGGTTACTGCCAACGAACGGTTTCACCTAGAAGAACGAAATTTGGCGAGCCAAGTGGGATTGGTGTACTGATCATTACCTGAAAGTTTCATCAAGATTGGGTGAAAAAGTGTGTGCTGAGATTTCAGGCAACTCGTAGTTTTTTGGAAGCTTGGCAGGCCCTTTCTATGAAAGTGATTCTCGCCAGTCTCTGCTTAGGGCTACATCAACAGCAAACAAACCATAGAGATAGAACTTGAAACTGCTTTATGGTGTCAAGTTTCAAAGAGCTAGCACAAACCGTGTTTGATTTAGAGTTCCAAATACATGTATCTCTATAGGAGAAAACAGAGTGAAACCTCAAAATGAAACCGGTTACTGCCAACGAACAGTTTCACCTAGAAGAACGAAATTTGGCGAGCCAAGTGGGATTGGTGTACTGATCATTACCTGAAAGTTTCATCAAGGTTGGGTGAAAAAGTGTGTGCTGAGATTTCAGGCAACTCGTAGTTTTTTGGAAGCTTGGCAGGCCCTTTCCATGAAAGTGATTCTCGCCAGTCTCTGCTTAGGGCTACATCAACAGCAAAGAAACCATAGAGATAGAACTTGAAACTGCTTTATGGTGTCAAGTTTCAAAGAGCTAGCAAAAACCGTGTTTGATTTAGAGTTCCAAATACATGTATCCCTGTAGGAGAAAACAGAGTGAAACCTCAAAATGAAACCGGTTACTGCCAACGAACGGTTTCACCTAGAAGAACGAAATTTGGCGAGCCAAGTGGGATTGGTGTACTGATCATTACCTGAAAGTTTCATCAAGATTGGGTGAAAAAGTGTGTGCTGAGATTTCAGGCAACTCGTAGTTTTTTGGAAGCTTGGCAGGCCTTTCCATGAAAGTGATTCTCGACAGTCTCTGCTTAGGGCTACATCAACAGCAAACAAACCATAGAGATAGAACTTGAAACTGCTTTATGGTGTCAAGTTTCCAAAGAGCTAGCACAAACCGTGTTTGATTTAGAGTTCCAAATACATGTATCTCTATAGGAGAAAACAGAGTGAAACCTCAAAATGAAGCCGGTTACTGCCAACGAACAGTTTCACCTAGAAGAACGAAATTTGGCGAGCCAAGTGGGATTGGTGTACTGATCATTACCTGAAAGTTTCATCAAGATTGGGTGAAAAAGTGTTTGCTGAGATTTCAGGCAACTCGTAGTTTTTTGGAAGCTTGCAGGCCCTTTCCATGAAAGTGATTCTCGCAAGTCTCTGCTTAGGGCTACATCAACAGCAAACAAACCATAGAGATAGAACTTGAAACTGCTTTATTGTGTCAAGTTTCAAAAAGCTAGCACAAACCGTGTTTGATTTAGAGTTCCAAATACATGTATCCCTATAGGAGAAAACAGAGTGAAACCTCAAAATGAAACCGGTTACTGCCAACGAAAGGTTTCACCTAGAAGAATGAAATTTGGCGAGCCAAGTGGGATTGGTGTACTGATCATTACCTGAAAGTTTCATCAAGATTGGGTGAAAAAGTGTGTGCTGAGATTTCAGGCAACTCGTAGTTTTTTGGAAGCTTGGCAGGCCCTTTCTATGAAAGTGATTCTTGCCAGTCTCTGCTTAGGGCTACATCAACAGCAAAGAAACCATAGAGACAGAACTTGAAACTGCTTTATGGTGTCAAGTTTCAAAGAGCTAGCACAAACCGTGTTTGATTTAGAGTTCCAAATACATGCTTCGCTGTAGGAGAAAACAGAGTGAAACCTCAAAATGAAACCGGTTACTGCCAACGAACGGTTTCACCTAGAAGAACGAAATTTGGCGAGCCAAGTGGGATTGGTGTACTGATCATTACCTGAAAGTTTCATCAAGATTGGTTGAAAAAGTGTGTGCTGAGATTTCAGGCAACTCGTAGTTTTTGGAAGCTTGGCAGGCCCTTTCCATGAAAGTGATTCTCGCCAGTCTCTGCTTAGGGCTACATCAACAGCAAACAAACCATAGAGATAGAACTTGAAACTGCTTTATGGTGTCAAGTTTCAAATAGCTAGCACAAACCTTTTTTACTTAGAGTTTCCAAAATACATGTATCCCTATAGGAGAAAACAGAGTGAAACCTCAAAATGAAACCGGTTACTGCCAACGAACGGTTTCACCTAGAAGAACGAAATTTGGCGAGCCAAGTGGGATTGGTGTACTGATCATTACCTGAAAGTTTCATCAAGATTGGGTGAAAAAGTGTGTGCTGAGATTTCAGGCAACTCGTAGTTTTTTGGAAGCTTGGCAGGCCCCTTCCATGAAAGTGATTCTCGCCAGTCTCTGCTTAGGGCTACATCAACAGCAAAAAAACCATAGAGATAGAACTTGAAACTGCTTTATGGTGTCAAGTTTCAAAGAGCTAGCACAAACCGTGTTTGATTGAGAGTTCCAAATACATGTATCCCTGTAGGAGAAAACAGAGTGAAACCTCAAAATGAAACCGGTTACTGCCAACGAACGGTTTCACCTAGAAGAACGAAATTTGGCGAGCCAAGTGGGATTGGTGTACTGTTCATTACCTGAAAGTTTCATCAAGATTGGGTGAAAAAGTGTGTGCTGAGATTTCAGGCAACTCGTAGTTTTCTGGAAGCTTGGCAGGCCCTTTCCATGAAAGTGATTCTCGCCAGTCTCTGCTTAGGGCTACATCAACAGCAAACAAACCATAGAGATAGAACTTGAAACTGCTTTATGGTGTCAAGTTTCAAAGAGCTAGCACAAACCGTGTTTGATTTAGAGTTCCAAATACATGTATCCCTGTAGGAGAAAACAGAGTGAAACCTCAAAATGAAACCGGTTACTGCCAACGAACGGTTTCACCTAGAAGAACGAAATTTGGCGAGCCAAGTGGGATTGGTGTACTGATCATTACCTGAAAGTTTCATCAAGATTGGGTGAAAAAGTGTGTGCTAGATTTCAGGCAACTCGTAGTTTTTTGGAAGCTTGGCAGGCCCTTTCAATGAAAGTGATTCTTGCCAGTCTCTGCTTAGGGCTACATCAACAGCAAACAAACAATAGAGATAGAATTTGAAACTGCTTTATGGTGTCAAGTTTCAAAGAGCTAGCACAAACCGTGTTTGATTTAGAGTTCCAAATACATGTATCCCTATAGGAGAAAACAGAGTGAAACCTCAAAATGAAACCGGTTACTGCCAACGAACTGTTTCACCAAGAAAAACGAAATTTGGCGAGCCAAGTGGGATTGGTGTACTGATCATTACCTGAAAGTTTCATCAAGATTGGGTGAAAAAGTGTGTGCTGAGATTTCAGGCAACTCGTAGTTTTTGGAAGCTTGGCAGGCCCTTTCTATGAAACTGATTCTCGCCAGTCTCTGCTTAGGGCTACTTCAAAAGCAAACAAACCATAGAGATAGAACTTGAAACTACTTTATGGTGTCAAGTTTCAAAGAGCTAGCACAAACCGAGTTTGATTTAGAGTTCCAAATACATGTATCCCTATAGGAGAAAACAGAGTGAAACCTCAAAATGAAACCGGTTACTGCCAAAGAACGGTTTCACCTAGAAGAACGAAATTTGGCGAGCCAAGTGGGCTTGGTGTACTGATCATTACCTGAAAGTTTCATCAAGGTTGGGTGAAAAAGTGTGTTCTGAGATTTCAGGCAACTCGTAGTTTTTTGGAAGCTTGGCAGGCCCTTTCCATGAAACTGATTCTCGCCAGTCTCTGCTTAGGGCTACATCAACAGCAAACAAACCATAGAGATAGAACTTGAAACTGCTTTATTGTGTCAATTTTCAAAGAGCTAGCACAAACCGTGTTTGATTTAGAGTTCCAAATACATGTATCCGTATAGGAGAAAACAGAGTGAAACCTCAAAATGAAACCGGTTACTGCCAACGAACGCTTTCACCTAGAAGAACGAAATTTGGCGAGCCAAGTGGGATTGGTGTACTGATCATTACCTGAAAGTTTCATCAAGATTGGGTGAAAAAGTGTGTGCTGAGATTTCAGGCAACTCGTAGTTTTTTGGAAGCTTGGCAGGCCCTTTCCATGAAAGTGATTCTCGCCAGTCTCTGCTTAGGGCTACATCAACAGCAAACAAACCATAGAGACAGAACTTGAAACTGCTTTATGGTGTCAAGTTTCAAAGAGCTAGCACAAACCGTGTTTGATTTAGAGTTCCAAATACATGTATCCCTATAGGAGAAAACAGAGTGAAACCTCAAAATGAAACCGGTTACTGCCAACGAACGGTTTCACCTAGAAGAACGAAATTTGGCGAGCAAAATGGGATTGGTGTACTGATCATTACCTGAAAGTTTCACAAGATTGGGTGAAAAAGTGTGTGCTGAGATTTCAGGCAACTCGTAGTTTTTTGGAAGCTTGGCAGGCCCTTTCCATGAAAGTGATTCTCGCCAGTCTCTGCTTAGGGCTACATCAACAGCAAACAAACCATAGAGATAGAACTTGAAACTGCTTTATGGTGTCAAGTTTCAAAGAGCTAGCACAAACCTTGTTTGATTTAGAGTTCCAAATACATGTATCCCTATAGGAGAAAACAGAGTGAAACCTCAAAATGAAACCGGTTACTGCCAAAGAACGGTTTCACCTAGAAGAACGAAATTTGGCGAGCCAAGTGGCTTGGTGTAGTGATCATTACCTGAAAGTTTCATCAAGGTTGGGTGAAAAAGTGTGTGCTGAGATTTCAGGCAACTCGTAGTTTTTTGGAAGCTTGGCAGGCCTTTTCCATGAAACTGATTCTCGCCAGTCTCTGCTTAGGGCTACATCAACAGCAAACAAACCATAGTGATAGAACTTGAAACTGCTTTATTGTGTCAAGTTTCAAAGAGCTAGCACAAACCGTGTTTGATTTAGACTTCCAAATACATGTATCCGTATAGGAGAAAACAGAGTGAAACCTCAAAATGAAACCGGTTACTGCCAACGAACGCTTTCACCTAGAAGAACGAAATTTGGCGAGCCAAGTGGGATTGGTGTACTGATCATTACCTGAAAGTTTCATCAAGATTGGGTGAAAAAGTGTGTGCTGAGATTTCAGGCAACTCGTAGTTTTTTGGAAGCTTGGCAGGCCCTTTCCATGAAAGTGATTCTCGCCAGTCTCGGCTTAGGGCTACATCAACAGCAAACAAACCATAGACATAGAACTTGAAACTGCTTTATGGTGTCAAGTTTTAAAGAGCTAGCACAAACCGTGTTTGATTTAGAGTTCCAAATACATGTATCCCTATAGGAGAAAACAGAGTGAAACCTCAAAATGAAACCGGTTACTGCCAACGAACGGTTTCACCTAGAATAACGAAATTTGGCGAGCAAAATGGGACTGGTGTACTGATCATTACCTGAAAGTTTCACAAGATTGGGTGAAAAAGTGTGTGCTGAGATTTCAGGCAACTCGTAGTTTTTTGGAAGCTTGGCAGGCCCTTTCCATGAAAGTGATTCTCGCCAGTCTCTGCTTAGGGCTACATCAACAGCAAACAAACCATAGAGATAGAACTTGAAACTGCTTTATGGTGTCAAGTTTCAAAGAGCTAGCACAAACCTTGTTTGATTTAGAGTTCCAAATACATGTATCCCTATAGGAGAAAACAGAGTGAAACCTCAAAATGAAACCGGTTACTGCCAACGAAAGGTTTCACCTAGAAGAATGAAATTTGGCGAGCCAAGTGGGATTGGTGTACTGATCATTACCTGAAAGTTTCATCAAGATTGGGTGAAAAAGTGTGTGCTGACATTTCAGGCAACTCGTAGTTTTTTGGAAGCTTGGCAGGCCCTTTCTATGAAAGTGATTCTCGCCAGTCTCTGCTTAGGGCTACACCAACAGCAAACAAACCATAGAGATAGATCTTGAAACTGCTTTATGGTGTCAAGTTTCAAAGAGGTAGCACAAACCGTGTTTGATTTAGAGTTCCAAATACATGCTTCGCTGTAGGAGAAAACAGAGTGAAACCTCAAAATGAAACCGGTTACTGCCAACGAACGGTTTCACCTAGAAGAACGAAATTTGGCGAGCCAAGTGGGATTGGTGTACTGATCATTACCTGAAAGTTTCATCAAGATTGGGTGAAAAAGTGTGTGCTGAGATTTCAGGCAACTCGTAGTTTTCTGGAAGCTTGGCAGGCCCTTTCCATGAAAGTGATTCTCGCCAGTCTCTGCTTAGGGCTACATCAACAGCAAACAAACCATAGAGATAGAACTTGAAACTGCTTTATGGTGTCAAGTTTCAAAGAGCTAGCACAAACCGTGTTTGATTTAGAGTTCCAAATACATGTATCCCTGTAGGAGAAAACAGAGTGAAACCTCAAAATGAAACCGGTTACTGCCAACGAACGGTTTCACCTAGAAGAACGAAATTTGGCGAGCCAAGTGGGATTGGTGTACTGATCATTACCTGAAAGTTTCATCAAGATTGTGTGAAAAAGTGTGTGCTGAGATTTCAGGCAACTCGTAGTTTTTTGGAAGCTTGGCAGGCCCTTTCCATGAAAGTGATTCTTGCCTGTCTCTGCTTAGGGCTACATCAACAGCAAACAAACCATAGAGATAGAATTTGAAACTGCTTTATGGTGTCAAGTTTCAAAGAGCTAGCACAAACCGTGTTTGATTTAGAGTTCCAAATACATGTATCCCTATAGGAGAAAACAGAGTGAAATCTCAAAATGAAACCGGTTACTGCCAACGAACGGTTCACCAAGAAGAACGAAATTTGGCGAGCCAAGTGGGATTGGTGTACTGATCATTACCTGAAAGTTTCATCAAGATTGGGTGAAAAAGTGTGTGCTGAGATTTCAGGCAACTCGTAGTTTTTGGAAGCTTGGCAGGCCCTTTCCATGAAAGTGATTCTCGCCAGTCTCTGCTTAGGGCTACATCAACAGCAAACAAACCATAGAGATAGAACTTGAAACTGCTTTATGGTGTCAAGTTTCAAAGAGCTTGCACAAACCGTGTTTGATTTAGAGTTCCAAATACATGTATCCCTGTAGGAGAAAATAGAGTAAAACCTCAAAATGAAACCGGTTACTGCCAACGAACGGTTTCACCTAGAAGAACGAAATTTGGCGAGCCAAGTGGGATTGGTGTACTGATCATTACCTGAAAGTTTCATCAAGGTTGGGTGAAAAAAGTGTGTGCTGAGATTTCAGGCAACTCGTAGTTTTTTGGAAGCTTGGCAGGCTCTTTCCATGAAAGTGATTCTCGCCAGTCTCTGCTTAGGGCTACATCAACAGCAAACAAACCATAGAGATAGAACTTGAAACTGCTTTATGGTGTCAAGTTTCAATGAGCTTGCACAAACCGTGTTTGATTTAGAGTTCCAAATACATGTATCTATGTAGGAGAAAACAGAGTGAAACCTCAAAATGAAACCGGTTACTGCCAACGAACGGTTTCACCAAGAAGAACGAAATTTGGCGAGCCAAGTGGGATTGGTGTACTGATCATTACCTGAAAGTTTCATCAAGATTGGGTGAAAAAGTGTGTGCTGAGATTTCAGGCAACTCGTAGTTTTTTGGAAGCTTGGCAGGCCCTTTCCATGAAAGTGATCCTCGGCAGTCTCTGCTTAGGGCTACATCAACAGCAAACAAACCATAGAGATAGAACTTGAAACTGCTTTATGGTGTCAAGTTTCAAAGAGCTTGCACAAACCGTGTTTGATTTAGAGTTCCAAAATACATGTATCCCTGTAGGAGAAAACAGAGTGAAACCTCAAAATGAAACCAGTTACTGCCAACGAACGGTTTCACCTAGAAGAACGAAATTTGGCGAGCCAAGTGGGATTGGTGTACTGATCATTACCTGAAAGTTTCATCAAGGTTGGGTGAAAAAGTGTGTGCTGAGATTTCAGGCAACTCGTAGTTTTTTGGAAGCTTGGCAGGCCTTCCATGAAAGTGATTCTCGCCAGTCTCTGCTTAGGGCTACATCAACAGCAAACAAACCATAGAGATAGAACTTGAAACTGCTTTATGGTGTCAAGTTTCAATGAGCTTGCACAAACCGTGTTTGATTTACAGTTCCAAATACATGTATCCCTGTAGGAGAAAACAGAGTGAAACCTCAAAATGAAACCGGTTACTGCCAACGAACGGTTTCACCTAGAAGAACGAAATTTGGCGAGCCAAGTGGGATTGGTGTACTGATCATTACCTGAAAGTTTCATCAAGATTGGGTGAAAAAGTGTGTGCTGAGATTTCAGGCAACTCGTAGTTTTTTGGAAGCTTGGCAGGCCCTTTCCATGAAAGTGATTCTCGCCAGTCTCTGCTTAGGGCTACATCAACAGCAAGCAAACCATAGAGATAGAACTTGAAACTGCTTTATGGTGTCAAGTTTCAAAGAGCTAGCACAAACCGTGTTTGATTTAGAGTTCCAATACATGTATCTCTATAGGAGAAAACAGAGTGAAACCTCAAAATGAAACCGGTTACTGCCAACGAACAGTTTCACCTAGAAGAACGAAATTTGGCGAGCCAAGTGGGATTGGTGTACTGATCATTACCTGAAAGTTTCATCAAGATTGGGTGAAAAAGTGTTTGCTGAGATTTCAGGAAACTCGTAGTTTTTTGGAAGCTTGGAAGGCCCTTTCCATGAAAGTGATTCTCGCCAGTCTCTGCTTAGGGCTACATCAACAGCAAAAAAACCATAGAGATAGAACTTGAAACTGCTTTATGGTGTCAAGTTTCAAAGAGCTAGCACAAACCGTGTTTGATTTAGAGTTCCAAATACATGTATCCCTTTAGGAGAAAACAGAGTGAAACCTCAAAATAAAACCGGTTACTGCCAACGAACGGTTTCACCTAGAAGAACAAAATTTGGCGAGCCAAGTGGAATTGGTGTACTGATCATTACCTGAAAGTTTCATCAAGGTTGGGTGAAAAAGTGTGTGCTGAGATTTCAGGCAACTCGTAGTTTTTTGGAAGCTTGCCAGGCCCTTTCTATGAAACTGATTCTCGCCAGTCTCTGCTTAGGGCTACTTCAACAGCAAACAAACCATAGAGATAGAACTTGAAACTACTTTATGGTGTCAAGTTTCCAAAGAGCTAGCACAAACCGAGTTTGATTTAGAGTTCCAAATACATGTATCCCTATAGGAGAAAACAGAGTGAAACCTCAAAATGAAACCGGTTACTGCCAAAGAACGGTTTCACCTAGAAGAACGAAATTTGGGCGAGCCAAGTGGGCTTGGTGTACTGATCATTACCTGAAAGTTTCATCAAGGTTGGGTGAAAAAGTGTGTGCTGAGATTTCAGGCAACTCGTAGTTTTTTGGAAGCTTGGCAGGCCCTTTCTATGAAAGTGATTCTCGCCAGTCTCTGCTTAGGGCTACATCAACAACAAACAAACCATAGAGATAGAACTTGAAACTGCTTTATGGTGTCAAGTTTCAAAGAGCTAGCACAAAGCGTGTTTGATTTAGAGTTCCAAATATATGTATCCCTATAGGAGAAAACAGAGTGAAACCTCTAAATGAAACTGTTACTGCCAACGAACGGTTTCACCTAGAAGAACGAAATTTGGCGACCAAGTGGGATTGGTGTACTGATCATTACCTGAAAATTTCATCAAGATTGGGTGAAAAAGTGTGTGCTGAGATTTTCAGGCAACTCGTAGTTTTTTGGAAGCATGGCAGGCCCTTTCCTGAAAGTGATTCTCGCCATTCTCTGCTTAGGGCTACATCAACAGCAAACAAACCATAGAGATAGAACTTGAAACTGCTTTATGGTGTCAAGTTTCAAAGAGCTAGCACAAACCGTGTTTGATTTCGAGTTCCAAATACATGTATCCCTGTAGGAGAATACAGAGTGAAAACTCAAAATGAAACCGGTTACTGCCAACGAACGGTTTCACCTAGAAGAACGAAATTTGGCGAGCCAAGTGGGAATGGTGTACTGATCATTACCTGAAAGTTTCATCAAGATGGGTGAAAAAGTGTGTGCTGAGATTTCAGGCAACTCGTAGTTTTTTGGATGCTTGGCAGGCCCTTTCCATGAAAGTGATTCTCGCCAGTCTCTGCTTAGGGCTACATCAACAGCAAACAAACCATAGAGATAGAACTTGAAACTGCTTTATGGTGTCAAGTTTCAAAGAGCTAGCACAAACCGTGTTTGATTTAGAGTTCCAAATACATGTATCCATATAGGAGAAAACAGAGTGAAACCTCAAAATGAAACCGGTTACTGCCAACGAACGGTTTCACCTAGAAGAACGAAATTTGTCGAGCCAAGTGGGATTGGTGTACTGATCATTACTGAAAGTTTCATCAAGATTGGGTGAAAAAGTGTGTGCTGAGATTTCAGGAAACTCGTAGTTTTTGGAAGCTTGGCAGGCCCTTTCCATGAAAGTGATTCTCGCCAGTCTCTGCGTAGGGCTACATCAACAGCAAAAAACCATAAAGATAGAACTTGAAACTGCTTAATGGTGTCAAGTTTCAAAGAGCTAGCACAAACCGTGTTTGATTTAGAGTTCCAAATACATGTATCCCTGTATGGAGAAAACAGAGTGAAACCTCAAAATGAAACCGGTTACTGCCAACGAACGGTTTCACCTAGAAGAACGAAATTTGGCGAGCCAAGTGGGATTGGTGTACTGATCATTACCTGAAAGTTTCATCAAGATTGGGTGAAAAAGTGTGTGCTGAGATTTCAGGCAACTCGTAGTTTTTTGGAAGCTTGGCAGGCCCTTTCCATGAAAGTGATTCTCGCCAGTCTCTGCTTAGGGCTACATCAACAGCAAACAAACCATAGAGACAGAACTTGAAACTGCTTTATGGTGTCAAGTTTCAAAGAGCTAGCACAAACCGTGTTTGATTTAGAGTTCCAAATACATGTATCCCTATAGGAGAAAACACAGTGAAACCTCAAAATGAAACCGGTTACTGCCAACGAACAGTTTCACCTAGAAGAACGAAATTTGGCGAGCCAAGTGGGATTGGTGTACTGATCATTACCTGAAAGTTTCATCAAGGTTGGGTGAAAAAGGTGTGCTGAGATTTCAGGCAACTCGTAGTTTTTTGGAAGCTTGGCAGGCCCTTTCCATGAAAGTGATTCTCGCCAGTCTCTGCTTAGGGCTACATCAACAGCAAACAAACCATAAGATAGAACTTGAAACTGCTTTATGGTGTCAAGTTTCAAAGAGCTAGCACAAACCGTGTTTGATTTAGAGTTCCAAATACATGTATCCCTATAGGAGATAACAGAGTGAAACCTCAAAATGAAACCGGTTACTGCCAACGACGGTTTCACCTAGAAGAACGAAATTTGGCGAGCCAATTGGGATTGGTGTAGTGATCATTACCTGAAAGTTTCACAAGATTGGGTGAAAAGTGTGTGCTGAGATTTCAGGCAACTCGTAGTTTTTTGGAAGCTTGGCAGGCCCTTTCCATGAAAGTGATTCTCGCCAGTCTCTGCTTAGGGCTACATCAACAGCAAACAAACCATAGAGATAGAACTTGAAACTGCTTTATGGTGTCAAGTTTCAAAGAGCTAGCACAAACCTTGTTTGATTTAGAGTTCCAAATACATGTATCCCTATAGGAGAAAACAGAGTGAAACCTCAAAATGAAACCGGTTACTGCCAACGAAAGGTTTCACCTAGAAGAATGAAATTTGGCGAGCCAAGTGGGATTGGTGTACTGATCATTACCTGAAAGTTTCATCAAGATTGGGTGAAAAAGTGTGGTGCTGAGATTTCAGGCAACTCGTAGTTTTTTGGAAGCTTGGCAGGCCCTTTCTATGAAAGTGATTCTCGCCAGTCTCTGCTTAGGGCTACACCAACAGCAAACAAACCATAGAGATAGATCTTGAAACTGCTTTATGGTGTCAAGTTTCAAAGAGCTAGCACAAACCGTGTTTGATTTAGAGTTCCAAATACATGCTTCGCTGTAGGAGAAAACAGAGTGAAACCTCAAAATGAAACCGGTTACTGCCAACGAACGGTTTCACCTAGAAGAACGAAATTTGGCGAGCCAAGTGGGATTGGTGTCCTGATCATTACCTGAAAGTTTCATCAAGATTGGGTGAAAAAGTGTGTGCTGAGATTTCAGGCAACTCGTAGTTTTTTGGAAGCTTGGCAGGCCCCTTCCATGAAAGTGATTCTCGCCAGTCTCTGCTTAGGGCTACATAAACAGCAAAAAAACCATAGAGATAGAACTTGAAACTGCTTTATGGTGTCAAGTTTCAAACAGCTAGCACAAACCGTGTTTGATTTAGAGTTCCAAATACATGTATCCCTGTAGGAGAAAACAGAGTGAAACCTCAAAATGAAACCGGTTACTGCCAACGAACGTTTCACCTAGAAGAACGAAATTTGGCGAGCCAAGTGGGATTGGTGTACTGATCATTACCTGAAACTTTCATCAAGATTGGGTGAAAAAGTGTGTGCCTGAGATTTCAGGCAACTCATAGTTTTCTGGAAGCTTGGCAGGCCCTTTCCATGAAAGTGATTCTCGCCAGTCTCTGCTTAGGGCTACATCAACAGCAAACAAACCATAGAGATAGAAATTGAAACTGCTTTATGGTGTCAAGTTTCAAAGAGCTAGCACAAACCGTGTTTGATTTAGAGTTCCAAATACATGTATCCCTGTAGGAGAAAACAGAGTGAAACCTCAAAATGAAACCGGTTACTGCCAACGAATGGTTTCACCTAGAAGAACGAAATTTGGAGAGCCATTTGGGATTGGTGTACTGATCATTACCTGAAAGTTTCATCAAGATTGTGTGAAAAAGTGTGTGCTGAGATTTCAGGCAACTCGTAGTTTTTTGGAAGCTTGGCAGGCCCTTTCCATGAAAGTGATTCTTGCCAGTCTCTGCTTAGGGCTACATCAACAGCAAACAACCATAGAGATAGAATTTGAAACTGCTTTATGGTGTCAAGTTCCAAAGAGCTAGCACAAACCGTGTTGATTTAGAGTTTCAAATACATGTATCCCTATAGGAGAAAACAGAGTGAAACCTCAAAATGAAACCGGTTACTGCCAACGAACGGTTTCACCAAGAAGAACGAAATTTGGCGAGCCAAGTGGGATTGGTGTACTGATCATTACCTGAAAGTTTCATCAAGATTGGGTGAAAAAGTGTGTACTGAGATTTCAGGCAACTCGTAGTTTTTTGGAAGCTTGGCAGGCCCTTTCTATGAAAGTGATTCTCGCCAGTCTCTGCTTAGGGCTACATCAACAGCAAACAAACCATAGAGATAGAACTTGAAACTGCTTTATGGTGTCAAGTTTCAATGAGCTTGCACAAACCGTGTTTGATTTAGAGTTCCAAATACATGTATCCCTGTAGGAGAAAACAGAGTGAAACCTTAAAATGAAACCGGTTACTGCCAACGAACGGTTTCACCTAGAAGAACGAAATTTGGCGAGCCAAGTGGGATTGGTGTACTGATCATTACCTGAAAGTTTCATCAAGATTGGGTGAAAAAGTGTGTGCTGAGATTTCAGGAAACTCGTAGTTTTTTGGAAGCTTGGCAGGCCCTTTCCATGAAAGTGATTCTCGCCAGTCTCTGCGTAGGGCTACATCAACAGCAAAAAAACCATAGAGATAGAACTTGAAACTGCTTAATGGTGTCAAGTTTCAAAGAGCTAGGACAAATCGTGTTTGATTTAGAGTTCCAAATACATGTATCCCTGTAGGAGAAAACAGAGTGAAACCTCAAAATGAAACCGGTTACTGCCAACGAACGGTTTCACCTAGAAGAACGAAATTTGGCGAGCCAAGTGGGATTGGTGTACTGATCATTACCTGAAAGTTTCATCAAGGTTGGGTGAAAAAGTGTGTGCTGAGATTTCAGGAAACTCGTAGTTTTTTGGAAGCTTGGCAGGCCCTTTCCATGAAAGTGATTCTCGCCAGTCTCTGCTTAGGGCTACATCAACAGCAAACAAACCATAAAGATAGAACTTGAAACTGCTTTATGGTGTCAAGATTCAAAGAGCTAGCACAAACCGTGTTTGATGTAGAGTTCCAAATACATGTATCCCTATAGGAGATAACAGAGTGAAACCTCAAAATGAAACTGGTTACTGCCAACGAAAGGTTTCACCTAGAAGAACAAAATTTGGCGAGCCAAGTGGAATTGGTGTACTGATCATTACCTGAAAGTTTCATCAAGGTTGGGTGAAAAAGTGTGTGCTGAGATTTCAGGCAACTCGTAGTTTTTTGGAAGCTTGGCAGGCCCTTTCCATGAAACTGATCTCGCCAGTCTCTGCTTAGGGCTACATCAACAGCAAACAAACCATAGAGATAGAACTTGAAACTGCTTTATGGTGTCAAGTTTCAAAGAGCTAGCACAAACCGAGTTTGATTTAGAGTTCCAAATACATGTATCCCTATAGGAGAAAACTGAGTGAAACCTCAAAATGAAACCGGTTACTGCCAAAGAACGGTTTCACCTAGAAAGAACGAAATTTGGCGAGCCAAGTGGGATTGGTGTACTGATCATTACCTGAAAGTTTCATCAAGATTGGGTGAAAAAGTGTGTGCTGAGATTTCAGGCAACTCGTAGTTTTTGGAAGCTTGGCAGGCCCTTTCCATGAAAGTGATTCTCGCCAGTCTCTGCTAGGGCTACATCAACAGCAAACAAACCATAGAGATAGAACTTGAAACTGCTTTAGGGTGTCAAGTTTCAAAGAGCTAGCACAAACCGTGTTTGATTTAGAGTTCCAAATACATGTATCCCTGTAGGAGAAAACAGAGTGAAACCTCAAAATGAATACCGGTTACTGCCAACGAACGGTTTCACCTAGAAGAACGAAATTTTTCGAGCCAAGTGGGATTGGTGTACTGATCATTACCTGAAAGTTCATCAAGATTGGGTGAAAAGTGTGTGCTGAGATTTCAGGCAACTCATAGTTTTTTTCTGGAAGCTTGGCAGGCCCTTTCCATGAAAGTGATTCTCGCCAGTCTCTGCTTAGGGCTACATCAACAGCAAACAAACCATAGAGATAGAACTTGAAACTGCTTTATGGTGTCAAGTTTCAAAGAGCTAGCACAAACCGTGTTTGATTTAGAGTTCCAAATACATGTATCCCTGTAGGAGAAAACAGAGTGAAACCTCAAAATGAAACCGGTTACTGCCAACAAATGGTTTCACCTAGAAGAACGAAATTTGGAGAGCCAAGTGGGATTGGTGTACTGATCATTACCTGAAAGTTTCATCAAGATTGTGTGAAAAAGTGTGTGCTGAGATTTCAGGCAACTCGTAGTTTTTTGGAAGCTTGGCAGGCCCTTTCCATGAAAGTGATTCTTGCCAGTCTCTGCTTAGGGCTACATCAACAGCAAACAAACCATAGAGATAGAATTTGAAACTGCTTTATGGTGTCAAGTTTCAAAGAGCTAGCACAAACCGTGTTTGATTTAGAGTTTCAAATACATGTATCCCTATAGGAGAAAACAGAGTGAAACCTCAAAATGAAACCGGTTACTGCCAACGAACGGTTTCACCAAGAAGAACGAAATTTGGCGAGCCAAGTGGGATTGGTGTCCTGATCATTACCTGAAAGTTTCATCAAGATTGGGTGAAAAAGTGTGTGCTGAGATTTCAGGCAACTCGTAGTTTTTTGGAAGCTTGGCAGGCCCCTTCCATGAAAGTGATTCTCGCCAGTCTCTGCTTAGGGCTACATAAACAGCAAAAAAACCATAGAGATAGAACTTGAAACTGCTTTATGGTGTCAAGTTTCAAAGAGCTAGCACAAACCGTGTTTGATTTAGAGTTCCAAATACATGTATCCCTGTAGGAGAAAACAGAGTGAAACCTCAAAATGAAACCGGTTACTGCCAACGAACGGTTTCACCTAGAAGAACGAAATTTGGTGAGCCAAGTCGGATTGGTGTACTGATCATTACCTGAAAGTTTCATCAAGATTGGGTGAAAAAGTGTGTGCTGAGATTTCAGGCAACTCATAGTTTTCTGGAAGCTTGGCAGGCCCTTTCCATGAAAGTGATTCTCGCCAGTCTCTGCTTAGGGCTACATCAACAGCAAACAAACCATAGAGATAGAACTTGAAACTGCTTTATGGTGTCAAGTTTCAAAGAGCTAGCACAAACCGTGTTTGATTTAGAGTTCCAAATACATGTATCCCTGTAGGAGAAAACAGAGTGAAACCTCAAAATGAAACCGGTTACTGCCAACGAATGGTTTCACCTAGAAGAACGAAATTTGGAGAGCCAAGTGGGATTGGTGTACTGATCATTACCTGAAAGTTTCATCAAGATTGTGTGAAAAAGTGTGTGCTGAGATTTCAGGCAACTCGTAGTTTTTTGGAAGCTTGGCAGGCCCTTTCCATGAAAGTGATTCTTGCCAGTCTCTGCTTAGGGCTACATCAACAGCAAACAAACCATAGAGATAGAATTTGAAACTGCTTTATGGTGTCAAGTTTCAAAGAGCTAGCACAAACCGTGTTTGATTTAGAGTTTCAAATACATGTATCCCTATAGGAGAAAACAGAGTGAAACCTCAAAATGAAACCGGTTACTGCCAACGAACGGTTTCACCAAGAAGAACGAAATTTGGCGAGCCAAGTGGGATTGGTGTACTGATCATTACCTGAAAGTTTCATCAAGATTGGGTGAAAAAGTGTGTGCTGAGATTTCAGGAAACTCGTAGTTTTTTGGAAGCTTGGCAGGCCCTTTCCATGAAAGTGATTCTCGCCAGTCTCTGCTTAGGGCTACATCAACAGCAAACAAACCATAGAGATAGAACTTGAAACTGCTTTATGGTGTCAAGTTTCAAAGAGCTTGCACAAACCGTGTTTGATTTAGAGTTCCAAATACATGTATCCCTGTAGGAGAAAACAGAGTGAAACCTCAAAATGAAACCGGTTACTGCCAACGAACGGTTTCACCTAGAAGAACGAAATTTGGCGAGCCAAGTAGGATTGGTGTACTGATCATTACCTGAAAGTTTCATCAAGATTGGGTGAAAAAGTGTGTGCTGAGATTTCAGGAAACTCGTAGTTTTTTGGAAGCTTGGCAGGCCCTTTCCATGAAAGTGATTCTCGCCAGTCTCTGCGTAGGGCTACACCAACTGCAAACAAACCATAGAGATAGATCTTGAAACTGCTTTATGGTGTCAAGTTTCAAAGAGCTAGCACAAACCGTGTTTGATTTAGAGTTCCAAATACATGCTTCGCTGTAGGAGAAAACAGAGTGAAACCTCAAAATGAAACCGGTTACTGCCAATGAACGGTTTCACCTAGAAGAACGAAATTTGGCGAGCCAAGTGGGATTGGTGTACTGATCATTACCTGAAAGTTTCATCAAGATTGGGTGAAAAAGTGTGTGCTGAGATTTCAGGCAACTCGTA